>NW_017731569.1:1533062-1534286 GCF_001890085.2 Hipposideros armiger
GGCCTTTGTCAGATATGTGGTTTGCAAATATTTTCTCCCAGTCTGTAACTTTATACTATTATTTTAAAATTACATTTTTCAGTTCACTTTTAATATGTAGGTATATTACTCATTTTTATATGTTGATCTGGTACCCTCTGACTTTGGTAAACCTACACATTATTTCTAGTGGCTTTTTTGCAGACTTCTTAAGATTCTTTACATGTCTTCTGCAAATAGAGGCATTTGTTTTCTAGAAGATACTTCTTACTATACCTTTTATTTCTTTTTCTTGGCTTATTGCACTAGCATATCTAGTACAATGTTGAATTGAATTTTTGAGAATAGATATCTTTGCCTTGTTTGCAATCTTAGGGCTCAAGCATTGTCTTTGACTATGTAAGCTGTGGGTATTTCATAGATACCCTTTATTAAGTTTTGTAAATTCTAACTTACTTGGTCATTTTATCATGAATGGGTATTTGATTTGTGTTAGATGCTTTTTCCATCTTTATTTATAGTATCTTATTTTTTTTCTTTTATTTTTGTTGGTATGGGAATTATACTGCTTTTTAATGGTGTGCCAATTTTGTTTTTAGGTTGATCATGCATAATATATCTTTTTTATATGTTGTTGGATTTGGATTGCTAATATTTGCTTGTTTTTAATATCTCTAGAAGACATATTTCCATTATATGTAAATTAAGTTTAGTACTTTTTTTTGTTTAACAAGGAGTATTCCAGTTTTTTCCCCCAATTATTTATGTAAGAAGTGTAGAATTTTGAGACAAAGTGTTTTTGGTACTTGAGGTGTCATTTATCTTGAATAGTTCCTGGACATACTCTAATTGTTGGAACTTGCATTTGTAGAATATCTTAAGTTAATTCTGTATATTTATAATGTAAATGTTGATATCAAAAGTGTGGTTGCGGTCTGATGAATGAAATGCTGAGCCAAAACAGAAATTGACTATTTAGTTTTAATATTTGAATTATCAAGCATATGATTGTTAGTATTTATCAAGACTGATAGCTGAAACAGAGCTTCAGGAAAGCATATGTCAGTTATCTGCAGTTTTCTTAGCATTACCATTATTTGAATGAGAATGAAAGTAGAAGAATTGACTAAAATTAAGGTTTTTCTTTCTAGCCCTAATTTCTGTTTAAATCCTTATATCTACTTTTAGTATACCTACTTTTTTATTTTTTTCCTAAGATTTTATTGGGGAATTGGGGGAGGGGAA
>NW_017731569.1:1540751-1548548 GCF_001890085.2 Hipposideros armiger
CTGAATATTTAAAAGATGAATAGGCATGATGATGTCGGGAAGGATGGACAAACAAAAGGATAGATGAAATGATGGAGGGAAGGAAGGCTAGTTGGAGGGAGGGAAAAGCAGAGGGAAGGCTGAGGGAAGGTTAGATGGAAAAGAGGAAAGACTGAAGGATGTTCAGAGGAGTGAAGAAAGGAGGGGCAATGAAAAGAGGAAGAGGAGCAGGGAGGAATTAACAAAGGAACAAATGGATACTAAGTAGAAAACCAGATTTTTGGAAAACCTTTTAACCTCCCTGTGTCTCAGTTACATTATGCATTAAAGGAGGAGGTGATCTGTCCTTGACGTGGAGGTTTTTCTAGGGTATGAAATGAATTGTTTATTCCCTCTGTTGGTGTGAACTGCTATTATGTTGGTAATAAAGCCAATTTTATATTAAAACAAATTATAGCATATGTTTTATGTATTCCATTGTTGTTTTGCAAGTAAATACATAATATTCTGGATACTTAACATTTTAAGAAACCTGTATTTTTCTCAGTCTAAAAGGTAAAATAAGTTGTAATGAGTAGTCTATTACTTGATAGATATTTCTTGAATATGTGAATACCTCAAGGCACGTTGCTTTTAAAAGACCTTGGATAGATTCCATTTCCTTATTTACAAAAATACAGTTGAGCTAAATATTTTCTAAGGTCCTTTTTATATTATATAAATATTATAACTTTTTTGGGGAAAGGTAGTTAGAAAGGAACTAATGCAAAATAAGTATTCAGGTTGCCTTAAATATTGTCTTACGAGGCAAAGTAAAAATAAATAAATATACACATGTAATGTTCTGTATGTCAAATGAATATAATTGAGATCTATTTTATCCACAGAGTCTCTCTTCCAGCTTCTTTTGGAAATCACTGTTCGAAGCACTGGGATGAATGACAGCACGGGGCAGTCTCTGACAGCACTTTCCTGTGCTTGCCTCTTTAGTCTGGTGGCTTCTTGGGGAGAAACAGGAAGGACACTTCAGGCCATCTCTGCTATCCTCACCAACAATGGCAGCCATGCTTGCCAAACTATTCAGGTATTTCATATTTATAGCTGCTTAGAAAGTTATAAGATGCCAAATTGTAATTTCATCTCAGTTTCTGTCAGTAGGAATTCCCTGCTATTTCTCACTTAGGACTGTGGTTTGATCTGTCCAAGGTTGATATATAAATAATCTACAGCATTTGAACTAAGCTACATGTGTGTTTAACTTTATAGCATTAAAGGTAATAAAGTGAAATTTGGCAAAAATGCAAATCATTAGCTTAGTTTTGTGTCAGCCTCATCTTTCTCTGCATTGTCTTGCTCTCTGCCTTTCCCCACTTCCCATCTTGCCCTGAATTTTCAAGTATGGAATTCCTTCATAGTTTCGACACATCTTTTCCCTGTTGAAAGAAAAAGGTATATTATGATTGTACTATATTTTTGATTGGTTGATTATAGTTTTTCATGGATTGATTTGTTCCTTAGCTACTTCAGCTTCGCATATAACATTTTCAACTTTTAATATTTGTGGATTAAACTCATCATCATTGTTAGTGGTGGGAAATATTGTCCTCCTTATAGGCAAACTTGATTTAATTCTTTGGGCTGTTCTGNTGGCCCTCATGTGGGATCTGAACCAGGGTCCTGCTGCTTAGAGCTGGCATCCCAAACCAACTCTTAACCAACGCACCACTCGGCCAGCCCAATATACCTACGTTTTAAAAGAAGAAATCAAAGTGTAATTCAACATTTGTAGTAGGTCATTGAGAACTATTACAGTACATCCAATGCCCCTTAGAAAAGCACCAAATAAATATTTTTTGATACTGCAGCAGTTAAGCTGTGCTGGCTCTATTCCTGTGATGGGATAAAAGGATGTTCCTGTTAAGCTCTGTGCCTGCCTCTTTCCAGCCCTTGTCAAGTTGGTTATGCTGTTACTCAGGAAGTAATGAAGTATAGTAGAAAGAGTACTATAAGTTGAGTCAATAGGTTTAGATTGTCTTTGCTCTGCCAATTATGTGACTTCTGTAAGTCATCTAGCATGTGTAATTTTAATCTTTCATTTTTTATTTAACATGAGAATTGATGATAGAAAGGAATATGAAATTGAAATATTATCTTTTGTATTTCAGTCTGAAAACTTGGAGAATACGGTAATCATACCAGATATCAAACTACATAGCAATCCTTCTGCATTCAATATATATTGCAATGTACGCCATTGTGTTCTGGAATGGCAGAAAAAGGAAACATCACTGGCAGCTGCTTCTAAGAACTCTGTGCAGAGTGGAGAATCAGATAGTGATGAAGAGGAGGAATCCAAAGAGCCCCCAATCAAGCTTCCAAAGGTAAATCACTAAGTTCCACTTAGGTGCATAACCTACGGGTGTTTTGGCTATAGTACATATTATTGCATTGCTAAAATAGCTTGCTTTTAATAAGATTTTGCACTAAAAGTAACATTGCTTATGAGTAAAAATAGATTTGGGGCAGAGTAGGAAAGCTCTGTGCAACTTTATAACTGCAGTGCTAACAAAGTCAATAATTGGAAACTCAGTGGGGAGTACTTGGAAAGCCCAGGCAGGGAAATCAGTGGGTTGGAGTCTGTAACGGGGGGCTATTAAAAATGTACAAAAGCAATAGAGTCGAAATGGTAGCTTGAAGGCATTGAGTCATTGCTGATGAAAGTGGAGCTCTGAGCCAGTGGGTTGCCATTAAGGTGGACCCAAGAGGAAGTGCAAGCTACCACAAGCCAAGAGCCACGGAAAGCTGAGGTGCTCCCCTCTCGGGAGGGAGCTCTGGGTACAGGTGTACATTTTTATTTTTTTTGAAATAGAGCTGGAAGGGCTCCTGACTGTGCTGCAGCTGAGCTGAGAGCTTTCTCCTCTTCTATACTCTTGCTGTTCTGGCTCCCCTTGCCTTGGAAAAACTATGAACCAACAAAACCATCCACATTGTTCTGCTATCACTCCCTTATTTACCAGAGGAATGTAAGCTAATTGATGTTATAGAAACATGTATTATAGTAGAACAAACTTAAGGTACTCTGTTCTATTTAAGTATTGGTATATTTCAAGACTATAATGTTATTTTATATATATTTTTTTCTATATAGTAGGTGTAGTTAGTATTTCCAACAGAAGAATGGGTGCAAATAGACATTTTTTAAATGGTATCTTTATCATAAATGATTTATGCATATTGCGTTTTTGACATTTTTAAATGATTTTCTTTCATAAATGATTCATGTGTATTGCCTTTTTGCTAAACTAATACCTTAAAACTATGCCTTGAAAACGTCTTTACATATATACACAAAATATCATGTAAATATATTTTTTTATTACTTGGAACTAGCAGCCAAGATAGAACCTAGGTTCCTGATCTGATTTCTGTCACACATTTCATGATGGCTATTCCTAAGTGCACCGCTGTCCTTAATCAGTACTGTCAGGTTCTTCTCACCTGATTTTCAGCAGATGACTTGCTTCCTATTTCATAGGGTAATAGAGGTTTTGTGACCTTCCTTCTTCAGCCTCTTAACCAGCCATCTTCACATGTCCTTTATCTCCGCCTCTTGGCACCCCTCTCCTTTCCTTAGCCCCATTCTTTCTAGGGTCCTTAATTGTACCTTCTCAACTAGCTTCTTTTTTCAATTTAAAACAAATTGGCTCATCTTTCCCATGCGAGCCCCTCTAGGTAGATAGAGATCGTGGTCTCTGATTCTGATTTCTTATGCTTAATTAGGGGAGGTTGAGAGAAACTATATTGCTAAGTTAGGATATGAGGCTGCAGGACTTATGTAGAATACTTTGATAAGAATTCCATTGTATGTGTGGGCGAGTCACACAATACTAATCACCCAGCTTAAGTTGAGTATTGGGAATGAAAATAAGGACCCAGAGAAATCTTTCACACAGGTATACAGATTTTGAATAGTAAACTGTAGTTTAAATTAAAAGTTATTGTACAGTCAAGAACAACCAATTCTTAGATTGGTTTTAAAGAATTAAAGAAATAAAATAGATATTTTTAAGACTTTTTTTAGCATCATTAACAGTGTCAAAAGATGCAAAGTCAAAAGGGGATCTTTCAAAGACTATTAAAAGAAAACCAGATAGCCCAAATAATAAGTTTTTCATCAAGTACTTACTCATCAGGAAACAGGATATACTGATTAAGAACATGGGTAGTGAAGTCAAACTGCCTAGGTTCAGACACTCACCATTAAAAATAACTAGCTTTATGGCCGGCTGAGTGGCTCAGTTGGTTAAGAGCTCGCTCAAGAGTTTGAGCTCTGAACAATAGCGGTTTGATTCCCGGTCCGAGCTGAGCAGCCACTGAGCTGCCAACAGGTGGCAGGATGGCTCAGCTTAAAAAAAAAACAAAACTAGCTTTGTTAAACTGAGGAAATTATTTGACCTCTCTGTGTCTCAGTTTTGACATTGATAAAATGGGGATAATACTTATTCATAGGGTTGTAGTGAGGTTTCAGTGAATTAATAAATGTGGAATGCATGCCTGCTCAATAAATGATAGCTATAGTTGTATCAGCTTAGGTGCAAACAAAAAAATGTGTAGGTGCAAATGAATTTGAGTTACTTTTTGAGGAACTCTTCAATTTATTAAGACATACTTTATATCCAAGGAAATGAAACTTCTGGACGCCCAGTGAGATCATGTGATGAACGGGAGAGGAAGAAGGGATGAGATTATGCAGAGGTAGTAGAATGCTATGGGTTAGGGCACTGCTGGGGAGTGCAACCTTCAGGTGATGTTTTTGGCAGCCATCTCAGTATTGACACAAAAGAAGAGATGATGAGGTCTTTAGGGTTTGAAGTGATGGGAATTTGAGGGCAGATGGGAAATATTGACATTTTCCTTTGACCATCTGTGCCTCTGCTCCAGATGGTACTCTTTATGTTGGTTCCTTCCTTTTCTTTGTTGTTCCTCTCTTGCTCCTCCTGCATGTGTGGTTGTTGCTTTCCTGCTCTTCACCTGAGGTTTCTTTTGCTAGATACTGAGTAAAATTTTTTTGGTCCTGATGAGGAATGGTAAGATAATTAAAGTAAAAATAACCGTGATCTTTTAGCTAGGCAGTTTTAAACTCCTTTCATGATAAATTCTACAAGAAGAGACACCGTCTATAAATAATAACATGATGATTGTACCATTATAGGAAAGGCTAAGATGAAAAGCTCCTACTTTAATCTTTTCACCGTGTGTACTGTGTTGACTTTTTTTCTGGTTATAGGTAACAGTTAACATGACTATTAACCAAAGAATGCTGATTTTTGCTTGAGCACAGCCAAATGAGCTTTGTAAATGAATAGTTTATTTTTTTTTGAGTGAATGCATTCTACTGGGGGTGCCAAAAAAATGTATACAAGTGGACACGTGGGTCAGCACTGCTCAAGCAGTAGTTCGCCGTAATCAAGTGTCTGGATGCTGATGGTAACCACTTTGAACACCTCTTGTAATTGCAGAAGTCAAACGTGATTTGTATTCATCTTTTGTTATTGGTATATATGTATCAAGTAGTATAATTTTAATACAGTTTTCCTTTCTTAAAATGTGTATACATTTTTTTGGCACCCTCTGAATATCCAGCTCACTGATAAAAACAATTTTCATGATATTTTATTATGGCTTTATTATGCTAAAACCACTTTTTAAACGGGTCACTAGTTTTTAACCTTCCATGTAACTGGATGGTTTTCTAAATCTTGAAGTTAAACATACTGGGTTTTCTTTTTTTTTAATTTGTGTCCTTTTTGTGTTTTGACTTTTAGATATTGCAACCTTAATCATTTGCTGTGGAAATAGTCTGCATCAATTAAACTGCGTTGGAAGTGTTATTAGCTTACATGTTATAAGGTATAATGTTGTTTTTCATCTTAAATAGATCATTGAAGTTGGACTTTGTGAAGTTTTTGAGTTGATCAAGGAGACGCGATTTTCTCACCCATCACTGTGCCTCAGGAGTCTCCAAGCCCTGCTTAACGTGCTTCAGGGTCAGCAGCCAGAAGGCCTCCAGTCAGAGCCACCTGAGGTTCTAGGTAAGAGCGCAGGGGCATTGAATGACGCTGTTAATGTAAACAGCTTCTCTTGCGAAGCACATACAGATGCCTATCATGCAGTCTTTGTTTAATTAGGTACTGAAACAGCAGGGATATAAATTTTAAGGTATTTTGCTATGTTGTACTGGAGGTATGGTTCAAGAGTTACAGTTCATGCACAGATATATTTTGATTATTGTAATGATGGGGAAAAAACAAAACAAATTCTAGGCACCCAGAAATATCCTCAAGCCTTATAGTCACTATTAACTTTAATGTTCTTATTAAACCTTTGGCCAGAATAGCTAACATTGATTTTCTGTAACCCTAGATGTCACTCTGGATAGTTAAAAAGGTAGGAAAAAGGGAACAAATGCTACCAATGGAAACTAAGTTTCTAAACAAAGAGGACTTTGTTTTGAATTCATCATAAATTAGAATTGATTTTTGTTATAGATAAAGCTTTTGAATTAGTGGTAACTTCTATTAAGTAAAAATCTGCTTTTTGTAAAGTGTATTTGAATTTTATGAATACAGATCTCATGTTTGTGACCCAGGTGCAATACATACTCCTGTAAGCAGCATAGGCTCTCGTAAAGAATAGAAGTAGAGATGAAGGCGTAATTTTGAAATTGGCTAATTGCTTTTCTCTGATGCTAAGCATGGGCCTTTGTCAAAGAGTGTAGACTTTTCTAAATCAAGCATTAGCTTGTATCAGAGTGAGTCACATGGGCTCTACCTGTGGAGTTTCTGACTCACTAGATTTGGGTTATGGCTCAAGAATTTGCACTTGGAATAAGTTTCTGGGTGATGCTGATGCTGTTGGCCTGGAGACCACACTGCTGGTCTGGACGAGAGTTTGGTCCTTTTTCTCTACTTGCCTATTTGGATTTTATTAGACTCACATGTGAGAACCTAATTACATGTTAGATTGTTCTTTTTTTGGTCATAGATGATGACTGGTTTTTGTGTTTGATTTTTGTTTGTTTGTTTAAGTAGGGAAGGGGAGTGCTGGCCATGAAAACAAGCTGAGGATTTTTAAAACCAACCCATTCAACATCCCCAACCCCCATCCCATGTTAAATGCTACTACCAAACAAAAGCTGTTATCCTCATTGGTTCTTAGCACCAGTGATTGTGTTACTATTGATGCACTAATGCACCTCTTGGCTTCATGGCATTTACTGAAGATTTTAATTAATTAATTTTATTTTAGAGTATTTTGCCAGATATTCTTAGCTCTGGTTTGTCAGTCAACAAATAATTGAAATATTTAAAATATCCACTAAAACCTGTGTATCCTGTTTCTTATGCTGAATAACATGCTAATCATTTATTTCCTCCTAGATGTACCATTCTGTTGTCTTCTATCAGTTATTCTACACTTTCTTCTGTATCCAGCCTATACATAAATATTCCCCTTTTTTATTCTTTACAAAATAAATAGATCTTTTCTTAATACTGATTTTTGAAATTATGATGTGTGCTTTAGATTAACCTTCTATGGAAACTTTCACTTGATTAGTTTCTTTTTATTTATTTATTTTAAAATTTATTAGGGTGACAATGGTTAGTAACATTACATATGTTTCAAGTGTACAATTCTGTATGTAATACATCATCTATACAGAGGGAGCCCAAAAAATATATACTTATTTTAAGAAAGGAATAAACTGGATTAAAATTGTAATACTCAATATATAGCTATAACAAAAGATGAATACAA
>NW_017731569.1:1553113-1596235 GCF_001890085.2 Hipposideros armiger
GTGTTTATAATTTGGCCCCATTCCACATGCCAACTTCATTTCACAAAACTTTTGGCCAGGCAGGCTATGGGTAGGGGAGGGTAGTCTTCCCTTAGAATGTGTAACATCTCAACTTCTTTTGGGCTCCAAGTGCATGCTACCTATCTTGTTTTAAAAAGCTTAAGCTGAGAGTTTAAAGTAGGGTAGGGTTGGTAATACTGGGAGGGATTTTATTGAAGGAGACTGAAATCTTTCTGGAGGCATGAACTCCAGACTTCAAAGGCTTCCTATAGACAAAAGACCAGTGCATCTAAGCTCACAAACAAAAAGCATATGGAAAAAAGGCACCATCACTGAAAACTTGTATAAACAAATGTAGGAAACAATCCTGCCAAGCCTTTACATATTGAAATTATTTGACATAGAATATAAGTATATGTGTATGTATGTACATGCATATATATTTATATAATATGGTTAAAGTAATAAAAGAAAGTATCAAATGTATTACTAAAGAATAATAATATATAAAGTAATCAGATCAGAAAACAAACTAAATTGAACTCCTGAAAATGAAAAACCAAATAATTGAAATTAGAAACCTAAACGATTAATTAACCAGTGGATAATATAATTCAAGATAGAAATAGTGAAGAAATTATTCAGAATGCAGCGCAGAGAGACAAAGAAAAAATATAAAAGATAAAAGAAGAAACATGGACAGAGAATGAGAAGGTCTAATGTGTTAGTATAATCTGAGTTCCACAAGACAATAGATTTGTGGAAAGGCAGTACTTTAAATAATGGCTGATTTTCCAGAATTGGTGAATGACATGGAATCCTCAGATTAGGGAAGTCCAGTTTATCAGAATAAATTTTCTAGGCCCTGCTGCTGTGTTGCAGAGTGAAACTCGATAAGAAAGAAAAAGCGATATACCTGAGACTTCTTATTGTACCACTGGGTTTTCTTTAGTACTGTTAGAAAGCATGAGACACATAGCCATGGTGAAGATGCATGCTGATGTGTTGATGTCTGCTCTCTCCCCAGTCTCCACTAAGGTTATAAATAAGGGAATTTGTTTTTTTTAAAGTACAAACATTTAAGAATGGGACACATCTTTGGATGATAGAAATTGGGGAAAGCTTAAACTTAAGTTCATCATTGGACTAATATCCATAGCTAGTAAGTTGGTTTTCCCCTAAAACTCCAAATAGGATTCAGAACTGGAAATAATAGTTACTAGAAAGTAGTGATGAGGGGAAGAGCTAAAAATTGATTGGACATCTGTGTAACGAAAGGTAGAGAAACTGAGAGCCCTTCCTCTATCCTTCCCAACTGGGAAGCTGTCCTCTCATACCTCTAAGAAATGGGTTTGCTGTCTGAAGAAACTGAGCCAGAGGCCATGGGAAACCAGGCATATTTGAAAGTGGAGTTGAAGAGCCAGGCTGAAAATGGAAATTAAGTGACAGTCTCCTTGTTGATGATGAAATTTCTTAATCACCACTAAGTTCCCAAAACACTGGCAGTGAGGCTTAATTTAGCTTCTAGGGAAAAAAGATTGGCTGATTCTGCTTTGGAGAAAGAATGAAAAAGGCCCACAGATGCAGGCATTTGTGTGTGTATATGTGGGAGGGTCCTCCAATGAAACTGCTAAACTTCGTGTGGGTCAGTCAGTTATCCCTTTGAAAGTTCTACCCCCTAGAACAGTGCTGTCCAATAGAAATATAATCTACATGTGTGATTAAAATTTTTTTATTAGTCACTTTAAAAGGTGAAAGAAACAGGTGAAGTTAATTGTAATAATGAATTTTATTCAACTCAATATATTAAAAATAAAAATGTCAACATGTAATCAATATAAAATTAATAATATTCTATATTCTTGTGTTTATACGAAGTCTTCAAATCAAGTGTGCATTTTACACTTAAAGCATTTCTCAAGTCACACCACATTTCAAGACCTCAGTAGTCACATATGGCTAGTGGCTGCCTTAGTGGACAGCGCCCATGTAGAACCATGGCTGAGTGCAGTGCCCTGGGGTCTGGCCCTGCATTCAGACAGGTGGCAGTCCTCCTTGGGTGATGAAAGAGGCAAAAGATGAGAAACAGAAAGTCCCTGGTGTCACAGTATTGGTCCCATGCTGGTGACCGTTGAGGACTTGTTTACAACGCCAGGTACTTCGCAAATCTTTGATAAATATTGGTTAAATGAATTCTGAATGAATACACAATTAACACAATTAAGTTTTTATATCATGGAAAATTGTTGATGATAATGGGTAATAGGCATAATGGAGAAGCAAAATTGAAGAAAAACACTGGAAATTTTAGTTCATCTGTAGCAGCAGTCTTGTTTCTCTTATGCTAAATTTTGTGCTTCATTATCATGAAGCATATTCATGATTATCCATATCATAAGCCAGATATCATTTGGCTTGTGCGCACTCTAATACAAAAATAATTTTATTTATGTCCAATATGTATACTTCTTACTAATCTAGTATGTTTTGTCCACAAAACTTAAAACAATAGGAAGTACTGGTTCTGGTGTTTTGGAGAAAGAGGCATATTTCAGTGTTTTTTTGTAAAAAATACAAGTTAATATTATTTGGATTTGACATTTTTATTCTGACCTCGTTGAGATTTGTATCTTATAGATACAAATAGTATCTATACTTTGTACTTTTTGCTGACATGACAAACATGATTGCTTTGAACAATTTATTGAAATATGTATCTTATAGATACAAATAGTATCTGTACTTTGTACTTTTTGCTGACATGACAAACATGATTGCTTTGAACAATTTATTGAAATATGGTTGGCATACAATATTATATTAGTTTTAGGTGTACAATATAGTGATTTGACTTACAAACTAATCATCACAATAAGACTAGTAATTATCAGTCATCATACAGAGTTATCACAACATCATTGACTGTATTCCCTGTGTTGTACATCACATCCCTGCAGCTTATTTATTTTCTAACTGGACGTTTGTACCTCTTTAATCCCCTTTATTTTACCCATCCTCCCACTCCCCTTTCCTCTGGTAGCCATCATTTTTTCAGTCTGTTTATGAATCTCTCTGTTTTGTTGGTTTGTTTTGTTTTTGGATTCCATATATAAGTGAAATCATACAGAAATACTGATTTATCTTCTCTGACTTATTTCACTTAGCTAATACCCTCTAGGTCTAACCATGTTGCTGCAAGTGTCAAGATTTCAGTTTTGTAATGGCTGAGTAATAGTCCATTGTGTATATGTACTGTATCTTCATCCATTCATCTATCGATGGTTACTTAAATTGCTTCCATATCTTGACTATTGTAAATAATGCTGCAGTGAACATAGGGGTGCACATTTCTTCAAATTAGTGTCTTCATTTTCTTTGGTTAAATTCCCAGAAGTGGTATTGCTGGATTGTATGGTTTTTCTCTTTTTAAACTTTTGGGGAACCTCCATGCTGTTTTCCATAGTAGCTATTCCAATTTACGTTCCCACCAACAGTGTTCAAGGGTTTGCTTTCCTCCACATCTTGGCCAGTACTTGTTATATTTTGTCTTTTTGATAATAACCATTCTGACAGGTATGAGGTGATAGCTCATTATGGTTTTGTTTTGCGTTTCCTTCATGATTAGTTGAGCATCTTTTCATTGTTTGTCAGTCATCTGTATATCTTTGGAAAAATACTGTATTTTGCTGTGTAATATGCCCTTTTTTGCCCAAATTTATGAGAGAAAAAGATGCTAATTATACATGGGTAGTACTAATTCCATATATATATAAATGTTTTTAATTCTTTTATTTATGCTTTTGAGTTAAAAGTGTAACTCTAGAAATCAATAATGATATCTGTATGCAAATTAATACGCTGGAATATAATAATCAGTTTTGTTGAACTTACAATGAACTTGCTGACGAATAGTTCTTGGTCTTCTATGATGTGTAAATATCGTAAATTTGTTACCAGTATGTAAAATTTCATGTACCTTCTGTCTGTTCTTGGGTTTTGTAATTATTTGTTACATAAAATTTCTTGTACCAGACATAATATGTTAAAAAATAAATGCCCAAATTCATTTATAATACAAAAAACAAGTACCTAAATGTAAACAAATAAAAATTTGAATTAAAAAATTAAAATGAAAGATTTTTTTCCCTCAGAGTTTGGGTTAAAAACGTGGCTGTGCATTGTACACGGGAGCACATAATACATGGCAAAAAACGGTATCTGTTCATGTCCTCTGCCCATTTTTGATCAGATTGTTCTTCGTTTTCTCTGTTGAATTCTATGGACTCTTTATATATTTTGCATATTGGATATATCATTTCAAAAAGTTCATTACATTGCTTTTTCATTTTGTTGATGGTTTTCTTCATTATTCAAAAGCTTATTAGTTTGATGTAGTCCCGTTTGTTTTTTTTGCTTTTGTTGCCCTTGCCAGAAGAGACGGATCCAAAAATACATTGCTAAGACGGATGTCAGAGAGTTTATTTATTGCCTATGTTTTTTTCTAGGAGTTTTATGGTTTCAGGTCTTATTTTTAACTCTTTAAACCATTTTTAGTTTATTTTTGTATATGGTGTAAGAAAGGGTTCTAGTTTCATTCTTTTGCATGTATGTCTGTCCAGTTTTCCCAACACCGTTTATTGAAGAGACTGTTCTTTCCCCACTGCACATTCTTGTCTCCTTTGTCGTAAATTAATTGACCATATATGCATGGGTTTATTTCTGGGCTCTCTATTCTATTCCATTGATCTATGTGTCTGTTTTTGTGCCTGTATCATATTGTTTTGTTTACTCTAGCTTTGTTGTATAGTTTGAAATCAGGAAATGTGATACCTCTAGCTTTGTTCTTCTTTCTCAAGATTGCTTTGGCTATTTGGGGTCTTTTGTGGCTCCATACAAATTTTAGGACTATTCTAGTTCTGTGAAAAATGCCATTGGTATTTTGATAGGGATTTCATTGACTCTAAATTTTTGGAGTTAGTATGGACATTTTAACAATTATTAGTTTTTGCAATCCATGAGCATAGTATCTGTCCATTTTTTTGTGTCGTCTTCAATTTCTTTCATCAGTATCTTATAATTTCAGAGTACAGGCCTTTCACCTCCTTGGTTTAGTGTATTCCTAGGTATTTCATTACATTTGATGCATTTATAGCAACTTATTTTCTTATAAATGGTGATATATGACTGAAGTATCTTTATTTTTTTCTGTTTTGTGTTTGGGACATTTAACAATATCTTTTTGGTTTTTTTCCTTCTCTTTTGAATAGGTGCCAACAATTCTAAATTCACTACAGAGAAGTGTACAGGCAGTGTTGGTGGGAAAAATTCAAATTCAGGACTGGTTTAGCAATGGCATTAAGAAAGCAGCATTAATGCACAAGTGGCCATTGAAAGAAATATCAGTTGATGAAGATGATCAATGTCTACTTCAGAATGACGGATTTTTTCTGTATCTGTTATGCAAGGATGGATTGTACAAAATAGGCTCTGGCTACAGTGGAACAGTGAGGGTAATGAGATTTCTTACCATTCTTAATCATAGCATAAGTTATATCCACACTGAATGTGTTTCTAGCTCCATTTTTAGAGGACCATCTAATTTTGATATAATAGTATTTCTTTGAAAATCATAATGGAAACATGCATTACCACACATGTCATCCATTTATGTGATTTTTTCATTGGTTATTAACTATAAAATTGTTGATAGACTAACTTTTGTTATTTTGCAGGGCCATATATACAATTCTACATCTCGCATCAGAAACAGAAAAGAAAAAAAGTCTTGGTTAGGGTATGCTCAGGTAGGAGAATATTCATGATAAGCCATACTTTTCTTTCTCATCTTTTAAAACATGCAGTTCATAGTTGTTTAATCAATAAATCATATCATTTCTATTTAAATAGGTACAATATGTTTTTAATAATGTGGCTATTACAGTGATTTAATGTAGTGTAAAGAACATCGGCTTAGAATTCATAAGGGGTTTATTTTTAGTTCTGGCCTTGCTTACTAGCTGTGACACTTTGGACAACTCAGTTAACTTATTTGATCCTCTGATTTAGCTATAAAATGGGAATAAAAATGTTTCCTGTTGAAAGTCTTGTTTAAGTGAACCTTTAGATAAGACTCAAAGACCTTTATTATTAGCACATCTGAATTGGGAATGCAGCTGTGACCCAAGGGCAAATTAGAGCTTCTTGCCATAAACTCGTTTATTCTACATCTAGATCAGTACCTTCTGGGGAATAGTGTGTGGCCTTTCCACTAGATAGCTACCTGTGTGGAGGATCATGCAAAGTATCAACAAAGAAAAAAGAGCTGGGCCCATGTTGCTTTCTTAGTGCTGGGATCTCATCATCTGACTGACATGGCCAAAAGGATGTCAACAATCAGATACATCACTCCTCCTACAGAGAGAAGCAAATGAATGAGGGACATAGGGGCCAGAAGTGATTATTTGTGTACTGTCCCTTCCTGAGAGGTGAAGCCAAGTTCTTTTGTGGAAGGATATAGAATCAAGATGTCCCTTGTCCAGTTTATAGTTTGTTGTCAGCATCAAATAATAAAAGATACTTGAAAGCTTTTTGAAAATTAAAGAAACTGTTGTTACATGAAAAACAATCCTGATCAACCCCCTGTTGGGAAGATTTTGAAATTAAAATTTTAAATGTCGGGTTATCAGCAGTTATTTCTTATAATTTAATCTGGTTTAAAATGTCTCATCGAATTTTTATTTGCCACTACTGTATTTTATCTGACAAATAATACCATGGAAAATACATTATTACAGAAATATGTTCAATGGCATATCACTCCATCTAAAGCCACTATTATATTTATTTTTAGATTGAGCTAAATATTTGTTATTTTTCCTTAAAATATTTGTTAAAGTAACACTGGTCATTTCCATTATTTAGTTAGCAAGTGATATAATAATTTTGAACAAAATGTTTGTACTGTCCTATGTAGAGTGTCTAATATATGTATCTGATAATATAATGGGTTGATACCCAGCGGTGTACCAGTTCTCCTCTTATTAAAGTTTACCCATGTTCTTATATTTTTAATCTTTAATCTATTGTGGACCTCAGTGTTGATGTATTATTGTACCTCAAAAAACTGTGATACAGACTTGAATGGCTACTTTTTCTGCTAAGTTGGTAATGAAAAATTATTTTAATACATAACATAGCAAAATTTTTTGTTGTTGTTAGGGTTATTTATTGTATAGAGATGTGAATAACCACAGCATGACAGCCATAAGAATAAGCCCTGAAACACTGGAACAAGATGGTACTGTAATGTTACCAGGTACGTTACACAACTTGTCATTTGTTTTCTTCATAGTTGATTGAATAAGAGATGCGCATGCTAGCCCATTCAGACATACAAAGGGTGATTAGCAAGGAATAGTGCTTGCTTACAGATAGGTTAAAGAAATCTTGACATGCAAAATATTTTATAGCCTATAGAAAGTTAATGCATGTGAGGAAAACAGACATCAGAAATATAAAGTGTTTTAGTCTTTGATTTCAAATTCTTTCACATCTGCAGCCGGATTCCCCCCGCCATCCTCACCCCACCAAGACTGTCTGAGCTGCTGAATTAGTTTGAGCTGCTGAATTAGATGTTACTTTGTTCCTCTTAATAAAACCACAACTCTGGCTTTCATATAAACAACCTTCTGTATAAACAGCCTTCTGTTTATTTTTACTTTAACAACAGTGCACTTGGAGTTTTCCTCTATATTTTAAAGGGTTTTCAGAAATAAAGATTCCAGGGTGGGTCAAGAATTTTAAAAAGTTCCATCGTGTATATTTTTTAATTATACTCTGATAAGACACTTTGGGACAGCTTATTTTGATTTAATTTTGAGGTTTTACATATATATCACTCAAATCACTGCTGTCTATGGCAGTGGATCTTAAATTTTGTGGAACACTGGGCAAATGCATAATATATTCTCCATTGTAAGGTCTTTGAATTTTCTTATATCTTTAATACATTCTAAATGACTTTGTTTATGTTAAAACCCTGAATGCTTAATGTGTCTATCAATTTCATGGTAAGCAACAGTATTACTTCTGTGTACTTGGCCATCTGAAAATGATAGAGAACTACTTCGGAAGATCACATTGAGAAGGTAGTTGTTCCCAGGCTGCTCGTTAATTTTGAAATATTTTTATAACTTCATCAAACATTTATTTGAACATTGATATGTATAGGTATATCCAAATTAGTGTAAATGACACTATGTTAAGGTACATGCCACATTTCATGTGTAAAGCTACTTTGGAAAACAGATGACTTACTAAAGCAATTTTATAAATAACTATCTGTTTTCATATATGTCTACAGAGTTGTTGTTTTTTATCATCACAAGTCCTCCTGAGCCATGTCTGTGGTCTGAATAATAATAATAATAATATTAATAAAAATAATAATTTTAAATAATAACATGTACCCCATACATATATACACCATTAAAGTAATCATATTTATTGTATAAATAAGTATCATATAAAACAAAAAAAATCAAAATTGTAACCCTACTTCCCATATATAAACACTATAATATATTGGTAAATATCCTTTCTGTCTTACACATGTATATATGTTTATATGTGTAAAAGTGATCACATGCTACATACTGCTTTTTAACATATCCCTTTCACTCATTACTCTGAATATATTTCCAGGCCATTAAATAGTCTTCCACAGTATCATTTTAATGTTATATAATATATCCCATTGATTAATATATTAGAATGGAAGTTTCTTCCAATTTTTGGCCATATAAATCACACTGTATGAGTATTACTCTTGCCCTGTCTTTGTGCAAGTCATTTTAGGATAATGTACTGGAAGAAAATTCTTAACTCCCGGTCCCAACAGGTAGATACTAATATAAAGGATATACTTCTGAGAAACCCTCATCATTTATTATTGTGACTGAGAAGACCATTTTTAAATGGTCTACCTACCAACTGTTGTATTTATTCCACCATGATGAAAATGAGTTGCTAATGTCCTTATTCATTTTAAGTACTTCTACATCATATAACATGTGAAATGCAACTTTTAACAATACCAAGTGTGGCTTTCTGTGTTTTATAAATATGTACCATATCGCGGTGAAGAATGAACCAAACTTTGGGAAGATAGTACCATGTTGCATGTCTTCCGAACTGGCAGATGTTGCCTGATATTTTCCTGAAGATGCTGTCTTATAACATGACATGATGGATGAAGAAAGGATAAAGAGAAGATCTTTTTGAAATCACGCAGCAGAAAGATTTCCCCTCAAGTGTGAAGAAGCCTCTTGTCATTTTTCCATCTCTTTGACCCGGACTGCAATTTCTTCAATAGTACTTTTTTCCCCCCTAGCAGGGGGCAACTCTGCCCTGTAGCTTTTCAACCAAGAAGGAGCAGAAGTGAATTGTCAGCTTTATAGACAGCAGTGAATACCATGTTTAAAACTGACATAAATCTGGTAACTTCTTGAGCTTCGTGTTCCAGCTTGTCTTACAGTTTAGTTTATAAATAAGTTGCTTTCAGCCTAGCATTGGTGAACTTAAACATACTTTTTCCCTGTTAATTGTCATTTTAACCTTTATATGTTGGCATAGTTCTTATATTGTATCCTGATGTCATTTACTCTCCATGCCTGGTGACAGGCTGCCTCAGATCATGAGGCTTTTGCTACTCTTCTTGCGCCGCTTCACTCCTCACCCCTGCATTTATCTGAAATTATAATGAGTTTTTCTTCTTTGCTTTTTAGTTTAAAATCTTACTGCTTAGAGCTTGAGAAGCATCTTTCTTGCGCCTCTTTGTATTCTGTACAGTGGACTAGGAACTCTTTCTTTCGATTTCTCCTCTCTTTGATTACCAAGTCTCTTGGGCTACCCGTGGGCCTTGTCTCCCAGTTTCTATTTCCAGTTTGTGATCACTGAATTCTCTATTTGGTAAGGGTCTGCCTGTGTTTTGCGTATTTATGATAAGGAAGTATGCTAGTATGAAGCTCCTGGGCAAAGATATAGAGTAATTCACCTTATTTGGGTGGGCTCCATTACTGCATTCCAAAAACAACTTTATGTTTTGTTGATTTAGGTGCAAATAGAAATGAAATATTATTTTTTGGTATTGTAATTAATGGAGAGATTCATCCTAGTTCTCTGCAGTTATTTTGGGAACTGTGTGTGCTTTTTTACTTGCTTGCTGAACATGTTTTTCCAAAAGGATACAGTTTATACTTAGATGTTGATCTTGCTTGTAGTTTCATGTTATTCAGTAGCAATCACTAACACGTGTCCCAGAGGTCCTTCTGTAATACTGGTATCCCTTGTTACAGTTGCACTTGAGCATTATTTCCATCAAAGTATATTGTGCACTATCCCACAGATACATACAGTGTTGATAAAACATGGTTTTCAAGCCAAATATATGAGCACTTGCAGACAAAAAGAAACACAGAGCATAAATTTGTCTGTTCTTTGAGGGAAGAACCTTTAAAAAGTGTATAGCATGCTAAATGCTAAAAATGCTGGGGATAAGCATTAAACTTCTAAGTGGAAACTGGACAACCAGTTCTATTTTCTAAAGCAAGGGATATCTGTAGTTGGACACCATAGACTCAAATACAGAAGCTTTAGGTCTGTCTGTTTTTCTGTGACACTAATGACTATGATGTATGTCTGAAGTAGAGTGTTGCCTACATTGCATGTGATTGTATTGAAATGATTATAACCAATATTATAGTTCATCGTGGTGCATGTTTATTATCAGACTTTATCTAATACTAATTCACTTTGAAATTAGGTGGGCTCTGAGTTCCTTGATTATGGAAGATTTATAAGTGTAAGCACAAAGTGTAATAAATATTATTAGCTAAATTATTTAGTTTCTGCTAATATGTAATTCTTTATTAAAAAGCACAGTCTCCCTTAGAGTTTGTTTATCCTTATTGCGTGGAGAACTCTCATTCTGACTTCAGCAGAGGAGAAAGTCATTTTGTGAGCTGTTTATTTATATTGTAATATAATTACTTTTTCTTCCTTTTGCGCAGATTGCCACAATGAAGGTCAAAATATTTTATTCACTGATGGAGAATACATTAATCAGATAGCTGCTTCAAGAGATGTAAGTACTCTGAATCATGAATAGTTGGGGTAAATGGAACCCCTTTCTGATAAATTGATTTTTTTTGGATGGACTATAGAGCCTTAAAAAAACCAATTCATGCAACAAGTGAATGTTTTTTTCTAGGATGGCTTTGTTGTCAGAATATTTGCCACAAGCACTGAACCTGTGCTACAACAAGAATTGCAACTTAAACTAGCCAGAAAATGCTTACATGCCTGTGGTATCTCACTATTTGACCTGGAAAAGGACTTGCATATTATAAGTAAGATTTTCAAATAAGCCTTTCTCCCGTATTTTAATTTTCAGATTGTTTATGCTTTTGAAAACTAACATTGTATTTTCAGCAGTGTAGCTTATATTTTAGCTGCTATTTTTCTGTCTGATACTACTATAAAGCACACCTATGAATTAATATGTATGAGTAAATAGGAAATATGGCTTTTAAACAGTAAGATATATGAATACCATTTTAAGAAAGGGACTGATAATTTCCCATTTTCATTCTGAGTAAAGCAAAAGAAAGTAAACATATTTGATAAAATTATAGCTAGACAACATTTGTGGACATCATTAGTTTGTATGTTCCTTCTCTATTCAATCATTTAAAAATTTGAAAACTTCTATTGTAAATGTTACTACAATTACATACATAGGTCTCTCATTGAAACCTTTAATTTTGATTTGAACAGATTTCCAGGATAGCCATAGAATGATCCCACAGATTGTGATAATGGTAATTGGTCTAACAAACGGATTAATCGTTCATTTGGATACAGAAGGACAGACAACCACAGAGTATTTTTCAGACTTCGTATACTTACTCTTGCGGTGTCATAGTAAAAATTGGGATCACCAGTTCCCATGAGGGTCTTCAGTTTTGTTTCCCATGCTGCTGTGGTTTAATAGTGCCATATTTTAACTTATGGATTCTTTGCAAGACCCACCTTTTTTGACTATCTCATTAAATTTCATAAACTTGACATCAGTGATTTACTTTGCATATTAATTATTTTTGTAATTCTTTCATAGAAAAATATAGAATTAAATGATAGTTTTAAATTTAAAAAGCCCATGACCTAATTAATAATTATTAGTTAAACTATTACACATAGCTTTACAATTTGAAAAGGTGCATAAGAATCTGTGTATGTGTATATGCACACATATGTATTCAGATTCATGAGGTAGCTACATGAAATATTCTTCAGTAAAAAACATGGAGTAAAGAATCTGAAATACCTTAATTCAGATATGTACGTGGCATTGTTGAAGCCCAAATAACTAGGGCTCTGGACTAACCTCACCAGCTTTATATTTGTTCATTTGTCAAACAGGCAGTAAGGATCAAATAGGGTAAGGTTCATGTGTTCTGTAATGCCTGATACCTGAAAGATGCTCAATAAAAATGTGTTCTTTGTTAATTCAAGGTATATTGCTGACATTCCTTTAAAAATTTTTTTATATTAAAAAGTTAATCTGGCACTAGTTTGGAACAAATTAAGAAGCTTATGATAACTTTATTTTTGCTTGGAATAGTGTACCTATTAATATATATATATATATATTTTTAATTCAGGCATATGCCATTTTGTCATCCTTGTTTTTGAGTGATATTAATTGAATTGACTCGAATCACTCAGAATAGTAGCAGTTATACTTGAAATTATTCATATTAAAAAATAATAGACTTTCTTAATCTTGTATTATCAGGTACAGGATTTGATGAGGAGTCAGCAATTCTTGGTGCGGGACGAGAGTTTGCACTAATGAAAACAGCAAATGGAAAGGTAAATTACTGTTTTAGGATTAAAAATTAGCATTCTCTGCTTTAAGAAATAGTCAGTTGATATATAAGTTGATTAGTTTACATAGTTCACATGTTTAAACACAATGATATTTTAAATTTTGATTTAAGTTATTTTATATTTTTATATGGTAAAATTTTATCATATTGAAATTTGAAGAGAAATTGACATTTAAGAGTATAACACTTCATAAGCTTTACAAAATGTTATATTTTTATAAATATTTGCTTTGAATTATGGAGCTCTTTGTGTAATTTTTTGAGTTGGGCTGAATTCACATTTTGTGTTTATTTTGATGAATGTGGCATTCATTGCAAATTTCTGTAAATGAGCATAAATATACGGACTACAAGTTGGGGGAAAGAAGAGCATTATAAATAAGTTATCAGTTATGGAGGCCAATCTACAGAGATGGAAGTTTCTTCCATCAAGTTTCTTCCATCAAGTGGGTGTGAGGATAAAGTAAGGTAATTAAAAGAACTCTGGAAATTAAAATTACTAGGTAAATACAGTATATTTGTATGTAGGGCTTTTTATATTGGGGAAAATTAATTGAGAATTTTATGAATTTACTATTGTAATGAGTTTCAAGTATATTTATGAAGTGTATTTTTTCATATCTATTCAGAATACTTATAAAGTATCTTATAAAATTGAAAGGTGAGAGATTATAAGTATTCTGAATAGATACAAAGGAACTATTATGGACTCTTGTCTTTTTGGAAAAATATGCCTGTTTCTCTCCTTTTTAGTTCACAGAAGTGAAATAGTATTAAAAAAAAGTTGGGGTTCTTGATATTTTTGTTTTTTAATACAATGTGGAAGTTTTTTTCTCTCATGTGAAACCTGGTACACTATTCCAAAAGGCACGATAACTCTCTTTTTCTTTTTTCTTCTCCTTTTTTTTTTTTTTTTGTATATATCAGATATATTATACTGGCAAATACCAGAGTCTTGGAATCAAACAAGGTGGTCCTTCAGCAGGAAAATGGGTTGAGCTACCAATTACAAAATCTCCAAAGATTGTACACTTCTCAGTTGGACACGATGGCTCTCACGCCCTTTTAGTTGCAGAAGATGGAAGCATATTCTTTACAGGATCTGCTAGTAAAGGAGAAGATGGAGAATCAAGTAAGTTGACTGATCAACTAGACATTCAGTAAAAATAGTGTGGAATTTGTTAACATAAGGTATATCGATTTCAACAGCACTAACCTCACCAAGTTAAGAGAGGATTTTGCTTTGGGGCATATTCAGTTAATGGTGGTGGTGTACTGTTCATTAAAGAGCTGATTGCTTATTTCATTCTAGAGTTCATATTCATGAATTGTATAAGCTTTATGGATACATGGCTGTTGATCTGTTTTTGCCAGTTGGTGTTATTAAAAAAAACAACAACTTATTCTAGTATATTATCTTAGATAACCCAAAATTTTGGAAGGAACATATATTTCAATATGAAGTAAACCTTATGTAACCTTGTATAATAATGTCAGTTATGGGTCATTGTTCTTGGTATGATTTCTGTATGATGAAAGCATTCCTTAAGTAATGAGAAAATGATTTCATTTATCTCTTATCTTTCCAATACTTCTGTTCGGTATTCCTCAAAGTGTCATGTTTCTCTTTTTGTAACCTCTTATCTACTTTATATATTGTAGCACAGTAGGGTAGCATCTTATGAGTATTAGGTTTGAAGTCAACATCTAATGTAAAAACCATGTGTAAATAAAAGTTACCCTGGAAGAAATCCTTAAAATAACATGAAGTGTATCACCATATTTCAGAAACTTGAACACATCCAGTTTTTCCTTCTAGCATTCAGAGAACATTGTTCTTTCTTTGCTTGAGCACCAGATAACATAGTTGCTGTATATATGATTGGATCATGTTATTAATATATGAAAAATATAATGGTATTTTAAGTCCCAGAATTGCTCCCAGCACAGCAGTATGTTTTTATTCTGCAAAGCACACAAGAACTGAGGTTGACTAAAGGAATAGAAGATTTATATTTCCCATCTTTTGCTCATTTCAGGGATTTAGTTCTTGAGAGCAGAGGCTGCTTGAATCATCCACATTTAAATTTATTCACTCCCCCTCCATATGTATATTTTCTTTCTTTACTATCTCTCCTTGATAGGTGTTAGCTACTTAATGCATATGTGTTAAATGAATGAAGAACGGATTTTGCTTTTCAGGATTTTAGCATAAGAATACATGTAAGGTAGAGTTTGAGAGAAAAGGTAATTATGGAATGGTGTTGATAATGTAACTAGCTAATCTAGAGATTGGGATCCCTAGAAGTTTGGTAGAAAATTGCTGTTTTCCCATTGGGAATTTCAGTGTTACCAAGGGAAGGATCTGACTATGATAGCCTAAATATTAATTAACCAGATGAAGCTTGCAGGTTTACTTATTTTAATTGACATGTTGGAAAGTTCAGGCCTTTGTGAAAATAAATAAATAAATAATAAATAAATAAAATTGAATGCAAATAATGTGTTTTTTTACTTGGGTTTTATTACGAACTATTGGGTTGTCGGAAAAGTCATGATGTAATTTTCCTGTTTTTCGTTGCAAAAATGCGTCATGAGTTTTCCAACAACCCAATATTTTTATTTATGCATAGATGCCTTGATTTAACTTTAATTTAATTTTTTTAAGCTAAGAGCAGACGGCAATCAAAACCCTATAAACCTAAAAAGATAATTAAGATGGAAGGCAAGATTGTGGTGTATACAGCCTGCAATAATGGAAGTAGTTCTGTTATTTCTAAAGATGGAGAGCTATACATGTTTGGAAAAGATGCCATTTACTCTGATAGTTCAAGTAAGTTCAACTTAAACACCATTTCACTGTTATACAAAGTCCAGTACTAGACATTATGAACTGCAAAGATATGTCTAGAAAATTCACATTTGTAGCATGCCTTCTCTACATTTTTCACCTTGGCAAATACAACACTGTGATTCCTTCCTGTCTTGTGGGGACCACTGTTACTAGTTTCATGCAGAGCTAATTATGGGGCTTAGCTCTCTACTTTAGCTGTTACTTTCTCTGGAAAGCTTTCTCTAGACCCAGATGCTTATGTGACATGTTCCTGGTAGTACCCCGGGGAAATGGTTTTCATAACATAGCTCATTTATACTTGATAAGTTATTTATCTCCCCCTGTTCCATAGTTAGGGAGGGAGTATCTCTCTCTGACTTACTGTTATATACCCAGTACCCAGCACAGTGTCTGGCTCATGGCAGGGTCTCAAAAATTACTTGTTAAGTGAATGAGTGACAGATAAACAAGAAGTTTAAATAGTGGATATGAAGGATAGAATGAGCCAGATAAAGAGTTTTATATTTATAACTGATCTCAAAAACTTGTCATATTTGGTCTCTATATTTTATTTCTTGCACATAGAAATGAGTATAATGATTGCGGCAATTCGCTGGAAGGTTTTTATATGAAGTAAATGTAAATTTCTTTGTAAAAAGGAAACCAGAGTTAATGAAGCTTCTGATTAGAAACATTGCTGGGGAAATGACATATATTGAACATTTATAGCAATTATATTGAAATGTGCTCAGGTAATATGTGAGTTGATTAATTTGGTAATATTTAGATTCTTAGTTGGCCTCAGTGTCAGTGAATAAAAATTTTTGAGTAGGCTCATATATAGTTTACAAATAATATTGTTTAACTATTGCTTGATAAAATTCTCTTGGCATGTGCTCATCAAAACTTTTTCATTTATTCAAATTTAGGAACTAGCTATGCATTGGATTGTAGAAGAAAGTATTTTAGGTTAAAAAGGATTGAAAACTACCTCTTTGGAAAATCTCACAGGGTTCAACAAAAACATTATTCAGTATACTCTGGCGAGTGTTTTACTTTGTTTTGCTGAGGCAGGTTAAAGCAGGTAAAGTATTAGGTTGGTGCAAAAGTAATTGTGGTTTCGGACCGTGAATTTTAAATCAGTATAACTAGGCTCAAATACATCTTTATTAATCAAAATAGGAATCATTACAATCAACACACTTGCCAACGAGATAAGTTTGTTTATTCCTGTAGCATAAAATTCCGTTCTTCAGGATTCGATGAACTCTTGGAAAGCATTTTCTGTATCCTGCTGGTTGTGGAAGTGTTTTCCCTGCAAAAAGGTGTCGAGATGCTTGAAGAAGTGGTAGTTGGTTGGCGAGAGGTCAGGTGAATATGGTAGATGAGGCAAAACTTCGTAGCCCAATTCATTCAACTTTTGAAGTGTTGGTTGTACGATGTGTGGTCTGGCATTGTCATGGAGAAGAATTGGGCCTTTTCTGTTGATCAGTGCCGGCTGCAGGCATTGCAGTTTTCGGTGCATCTCATCGATTTGGTGATCATAGTTCTCAGATGTAATGGTTTCACCGGAATTTAGAAAGCTATGGTGGATCAGACCGGCAGCAGACCACCAAACAGTGACCATGACCGTTTTTTGGTGCAAGTTTGGCTTTGGGAAGTGATTTGGAGCTTCTTCTCAGGGCCAACCACTGAGCTGGTCATCGCCGGTTGTCGTATAAAATCCACTTTTCAGGGTCAGCCGAGTGGCTCAGTTGGTTAAGAGCTTACTCAAGAGTGCAAGTTCTGAGCAACAGCGGTTCAAGTCCTGGCCCGAACTGAGCTGCCGCTGAGCTGCCAACAGGTGGCAGGATGGCTCAGCTAAAAAAAATAAATAAAATCCACTTTTCGTCTCATGTCACAATCCTATCGAGAAATGCTTCATTGTTGTTGCATAGAATAAGAGAAGACGGCACTTCAAAACGACGATTTTTTTGATTTGTGGTCAGCTTATGAGGCACCCACTTAATCAAGCTTTTTCACCTTCCCAATTTGCTTCAAATGCTGAACCACCATAGAATGGTCCACGTTGATTTCTTTGGCAGTTTATGTAGTTGTAAGAGGATCAGCCTCAATGATTGCTCTCAATTGGTCGTTGTCAACTTCTGATGGCTGGCCACTGCATTCCTCATCTTCAAGGCTCTCTTCTCCTTTGCAAAACTTCTTGAACCACCACTGCACTGTATGTTGGTTAGCAATTTTGGGCCAAATGCATTGTTGATGTTGCTAATTGTCTCCGTTGCTTTACGACCCATTTTGAACTCGAATAAGAAAATCGCTCCAATTTGCTTTTTGTCTAACATCATTTCCATAGCCTAAAATACATATAAAATAAACAATAAGTAATGAGCCATCAGCAAAAAAACATGAAGTGAGAAATGCGCGTTAAAATGATGTATAACATAATGACATTTATTTAAGAATGTATTCCAATATCAAAGGCAAATTTCAACAATCCAAAAACCGCAATTATGTTTGCACCAACCTAATACATGATTTATAGGCTCCTTTGTGCTTGGACCATGAAGGTTTAAGAAGTAATGACTCTTCTGAGAATTTTTGAGAGCTTTTACCATTTAAAGCAAGTATTCAGGAGAAGAAAGCTTGGGCTAATGCTACAGTAAAGGTTTGTTCCAAGTCTAGATGATAGCATTTTAAGATTTTGAAGCTTCATTATAAAATTACAAAATTAATTTACTGATCTTCTGCCAGTCTTTTGCCACTTATTTCCCATTTTGGTGGGTTATTTTATCCTAGAAATGAAAAGTTCTGCATTGAGATGGTCCTTTTATGTTACTGATGATTCACTAGACTCAGAAAGGCTTTGTTGTTGTTTCTTACCAAATTTGTATCTTTCCTGTAGGTTTGGTAACAGATTTGAAAGGCCATTTTGTAACTCAGGTGGCTATGGGCAAAGCTCACACTTGTGTTTTAATGAAGAATGGAGAAGTTTGGACATTTGGTGTAAATAATAAAGGACAGTGTGGACGAGACACTGGTGCCATGAACCAAGGTGGGAAAGGTAGGTGTTGAATGTGTGGTCATTAACCTGTGCCTTGTCTCTTCATTAGTTTTTCAGAACAGCATAGTGAAGAACCTTATTTTTTTCTAAACAAGTGGCTCTTTGATGTCATACTTACAAATTAGGAAAACCACTGCATTTTTTATTTGTTTGACGATATATCTCTGGAATAATCAAATATACTTTAGACTTGTAATTGCTGAACAAATGAGCTTGTTACTTGTAAGTTTTCCTAATTTTATGTAAAATATAATAGCACCTCTTTGATTTAGCATTATTGGTGAATAAATTATTCTAGAAAAGTGCATTTTCAAACTCTTTATTATTAGCTTTTTATACCACGTTTTCAGATTTAAACATTTTTGGCAGCAGTCTGTCTGGCAAATACTATCTTCCTGTTTAACAGCATGTGCTTAACCTCTAATTTAATCAGTTCTTGACAACTAAAGAATGATCCTCAGAATACTTAACCTTTTATCAAGAGCTAAATTATAGATGTCCCTTATTCACTGTATCCTTTTCCCAAACAGTCAGGCCCTTAAAGGGAAGAGAGGGGTTTATCTATGCTTGTTGCGGTGTTTTTGTAATAGTTTTTGTCTGCTTCATTTTTGCTCTCAATTTTTATTTTAGCTGCTATTAGTGCTGTCATATTACCGTTCACTCCAACTTGTGATTTTCTGTTTTTAATTTTGTGTAGGCATGAGTAAAAAATATATATTATTAGAACTAAGCATTGAACTGTGTTTAAAGTACAAATGAGTTTCAGGATTAATATTTGTATAAATTAACAAAAACAAGTTTAGCTCTTTAGGGGCCTTTATGATGGCAGACTCATCTGGACATCAAGAGCCCACCATTGTCTTCCCTTACCTCATTTATATGTGTTGTATTTAAAATTGTTTTTAAAAGAACAAGTCTGTTAGAGCAATATTGATTGTAAAAAAGAAGGAAGCGCAAAAGAAAGAAAAGAAGTGGATTACTCCAAAATGGAAATATTTTTTTCTCCTTGCTAGACTAGTCAACTATAGTTTTAGATAATACCTACTAGTCAAAGAGGAGAGAACCAGTTTAGTTTTTTATTTATAATATAAACATTCAAATTATGTTTAGTAAGAGTTCTGAGATGAACAAAGTTGTTTTTTATTATTTGGAAACTTTTGCGAAAATTTGGCATACATTTACACCTATGTTCTGGACTTTTAGTGTAAACTTTGTAATAGCCAAATTAAATTGTTAAAAAGATTTTTTACTTAATAAAAATCACACCCACTCAGCAAGTATTGAATTGGAAAGCTGGCTAGTTGTGTAAGACACATAATGAATATAGATTGCAGAGTTAGAAAGAACATAAAGGGATATTAAAAAGAAGATTTTTTTTAACTAGGAAAAGTACAGAAAATAATATTGAAATATTAAAAAATGGTTTATCTACCACCACATCTTATCATTTTTCAGTGAAAAAATTATAGATAAGATTCTAGTGCCCTGCATTCCCGTTCCAAGACTTATGGTTCTACTCCATCTCTCTTCAGAACCAGCCACAATCGTGACTTTAATTAATGTCCTTTCAGTCACGTTCCTGTATGTTGACTTGTTCTTATATATTTTATATGTACAATGTATTACATATATTTTACACATAAAATATATTTATAGTAATCGCTAATCTATTCATATTTTTCTGTGAAAAAACTTTTGTCTCACTATTGTTTTTGAAATATGTCCATGTTGGTACATATAAATCTAGATGATTGATGTTAACTACTGTGTAAAAACAGCATACCACTAACCACAGTTTATTCATTCTTCTGCTGGTAGATGAGTTTATTTCTAATTTTTCAATGTTATAATTTTAAAACCTTTATACATGTCTCCTGGCGAACATGTGAGATTCTAGTGAAATTGCTATGTTGTAGAGTTCAGCTTTGCTAGATTTTTCTTGGAAGAAGTTGAAATCAATTTTTTATTCTCTAACCAGTAAAGTTTGATTTTCCACATGACTCAAGTGGTTACTATTGACAGATTCTGATTTTTGTCATTGTGATTTTTGCTATGACATTGTATTTCTCTGTAATTTTGTTTGTTATATTGAGGTATAACATATATGCAGAAAAATACACATCATAAGTGTACATCTTGATAAATTTTTACAAACCAAACATATTCCTGTAGTCAGAATCCAGATCAAGAAATAGTTTATTAACAGCAACCCAGGAAGCCCCCCCTTTATGTTCCTCTTTGTCAATATCCTCCTCTCCAGTTAACACCATAAATTACTTTTGCATACGTTGTACTTTATAAATGGAATCATGTAGTATGAATTCTTTATGTCCGGTTTCTTTTCACTCAATTTTATGAGATTCATCCATGTTGTTACAGTTAGTTATAGATTGATCATTCTCATCATTGTGTAGTTGTAGTATTAAATTGTGTGAATATACCACAGTTTTAAAATATTTTCTAGGATTATGGACATTTGGGTAGTTTCTACTTTTGGTTATTATGAATAGTGTTGCTATGAACATTTCTAGTAAATGTCAATGAAAATATGTATGCATTTCTTTTGGGGATATAACTGTACCCAGGAGTAGAATTGCTAGACCTCTCATTTTTCTAACAAAAAATGATTTGTATTCCCTTGGTTATGAATAGTGAATTAGACTGTTTTTTCAAACTTTTCTTATTTTTGCCTATTTTTATTTTGCCATGTATTTCTTATGCTTGCCTTTTTCTTACTGATTTGTAAGAGTTGTTTATATATTATGTTGTATGTGTTGCAAATACCTTTGACTAACTTGTGGCTTATTTTTTATATTTATGGTTTTCATTTGTTGCATGTAGTTTTTAAATTTTGATGACAAGCTTTTCATTCTTTTTCTTTATAAATTTTGGCTCTATGTGGTCAGGTTGGGACCCCTTTTTTTTTTCTACATGAATTAGAGTCAGTTTTTCTACTTGGCATTGTGATTGGCATTGCTTTGAATTTAGAGATTAATTTGAAGATAATAGTTATGGGACTGTTGGGATGATTAAATGAGTAATACATGTAGATCTAGGCACAAGTAAGTGCTTAGTATATTTTAGCTATTGTTATTAAAAATAGTTACTTGGGCCTTCTTCAGGATTGCTTTATTGTAACTCTAGACATACATAGTTATCCAGTATTTGGTTATCTAATTTTTCAGCCTGTCCATAGATTAGAAGTTGCAAAATTTTAAAAAAGGCTATGTATTCTATGAGATAATTTCTTGATTAGACAGATTTATACTGAGTCTGTTATAAGTGTAAGTGATAGGAAAATAAGGTTGAGTAAGGTAAAGTGAGTAAGGCGTAACTTTGTCTTTGAGGAGCTAAGTTTGGTAAGAAAGGCAAACATAAAAAATAATTACTTGATTCCCACAGATTTTCTTTTTCATTATATGCTCTTGTAGCACTATATGTTCCTTCATAATCATATCACAGTTGTATACACATATTTACAGTTTATCCTGCATGACTATTTGATTAATGCATATCTTTTAAATTATAAGCTTTATCATAGCTCATTATCATAGTCCTCAGTGCCCAGAGCAGATGTCTACAAACTATAACCTGATGCCATATCTGCTCAGTGGACTGTTTCTGTATGGCCCTCGAAGCTAAGAATGTATTTTACCTTTGTGAAGGGTTATTTTTTAAAAATGTGATAGAGACTCATGTGGGCCACAAAGCCAAAATTATTTACAGTCTGGACCTTTACAAAATTTTTTGCTGACTCTTTCCCATAAGGTGAAATGCTTAGGGCATAGTAGGTGTTCAATAATAATAATAATAATAATAATAATAATAATAATAATAATAATAATCGGTTGTCTGAAAAGTCATGACGCATTTTTGCAATAAAAAACATAGAAAAAACATGTCATGACTTTTCCGACAACCCAGTAGAAGGACTTACAGCACAAGTAAGTTGTAATTGAGATATAAACAGGTTTTGAAGAGATAGAGACTGGCTCTCTGGAAAAAGTGGTAAGTGCATTCATAGGAAATGACTCCTGAGCTGAGTTTTTGAAGGTGGAAAGGAGTTTCTCTGGTAGATGAAGTAGGGAAAGGCATCTATCTAGTAAATGAGGTAGGCACATACAGGTGGAGCAGAAATGAGCAAAGGCCCAGAGCATGTGGGAGGACACAGGATGGTTAGAAAGCAGAGGGAATTGAAGTCCAGGCACAATGTAGTTTGCCTGGAAAAAATGAGATTGGAGCTCTTACGGCACTGCCTGTATCTTGCTCAGGAGTTTTGTCCTTTTAAAGACCTTAGAAAGACATCGGAGCTTTGTAAGTTGGGAAGTCATAGGATCAAGTATATGTTTTAAGATGCTGATTGCTAGCAATGGAAGGGTGTTTGAGAGTGGAGGGACTCGGCTAAGAGCATGGTCAGGAGACTTTCTTTAGTCCGTTGAACAAAAGTGCAAGCTGTGAGGATGGAAAGGAGGGACTAAAACCAGAAAGAATTAAAAGTATGATCGATAGAAAGCAACAGCTAAGAGATGCTCCTGCCTCTCCTTATTCTTTTGCAGAAAGAATTAGTGGCGCCAGTGGTCCCTCTGTCACGCTTATATTTTAGTATTCCTTCGTAGTATTCACTTGGATTAGTATGTGTTATATATTTTTTAATTGGGAAATGTAATTATCGGTTTTTTAAACATGGGAATAATCTACATAAAAATTATAAATTGATTTGCCAAATAGGGTTTGGAGTTGAAAATATGGCCACTGCAATGGATGAAGACCTGGAAGAAGAACTAGATGAAAAAGATGAGAAGTCCATGATGTGCCCTCCAGGCATGCATAAATGGAAGCTGGAGCAGTGCATGGTGTGCACTGTCTGTGGAGACTGCACCGGCTACGGGGCCAGCTGTGTCAGTAGTGGGCGTCCAGACAGAGTTCCCGGAGGGTAAGAATGCGATTAATACTGGAAAAATAAAACAGTAGTAGAAAATGTGCAGAGCACATTCCACAGTTAGTTCAGCATGTTCTAGTATGTTGTGTCTTAAAGGCATGTTGGCATGTACTTAGAAGTCTCATAATTGTTCTCTATTATAATAATTTCTAGTTTAGTGTCATTTTTATTTAAGTTGCTTTTCTTTCATTTGATTCACTTAAACCATTATTTAAAAACAAGTCAAATTTCTTGAAGGCTTGGGCTGTGCTTTCACTTATATTCTTTTCCAAAGACTGCTTTGATGCCAAATACCTATTCATTTTTGTTGAACATGAATCTTTTCTGAGTAGCGTTATCAGCTATCATAGAGAATACTCAATTAGGGAAAAATAATTTTCTTTTAAATTTACTCTTTGTAATTTTAGGAGTTCTAGGAACTATCACGTCTAAAGTTGCATTTTACCTATTTGTCCTTTTTACTCTTATTGGACCACTTATTTTTTTCCAGGGTCCTATAGTGTCATTTTAAAGTTAATGTGAGAGTTTGGCAGAATCCGAATGCAGGTTTTTCTCTAGAATGTTGGTGAGGATTTTGATTCTTACTTTGTGTTGACATTTATGGCCAATGTAACATAATTGGGTATCCTTCGTGAAATCAAATTATGATAGATTTGATCTTTGTAAGATTAGACTAATTATGATAATTAGCTGTCTTTGGAAAGGAAGGGAAATTTTGTGAAGAAAAGCCCAAAGTCAGGACAGCCCCCCACCACCTTGGACCTCTCTATTTGATACATACCTTTCGTAGATCCGCATAATTTCTGGATCTACTATGAGTATATTCCCTTGTTTATACTATGACCTAACACTATGGCCTAATCTAGTTAAATAGATCATATATAACAGGCCTTTTCTTTTAGGTTTTGAAATTCTCCAATTTTTAAACAATACCTTTTATTTGCAGTTTTTAGCAATGTAAAAATATTTTGGCTCTCTATCAAAGGATGATATTTTTTTTCTACAAGGAGTTGAATTTATCCTCCTGGATCTCTCTCAAGCTATTTCCATTAAAATTAAGTGTCTCCAATCTCGGAATTTAAGCAATTGATAAAAATCATAAATGAATTTATAATTCTCTGGTTCTTCCTGAAATTAATTATTCTTCTTTATATGCTTTTTCCTCAGACATTTATTATCAGTTTCCAATAATTATAGATTTAAATGGACAGTACCTAACCAAGTACAATAATTTCTTTATTAATGAAGCACAAATAAATACATGAATAAAGTCAACATAAGAATATGTGCTAGGACTCTAAGCACTATTAAAAATGGCTTCTATTATTATAAAATTGTGACTACATATCTTAGATTAAATTTAGAATTAAGCATTATTTTTTAAATAGTGCCTACCAACAATTCAGCAGGGCATATTATTGTATCAGTTTTTACTGTTGTAGTTAGTGATCCTGCAAATTGTCATTAATGGTTGCCTTTAAAAGCCAGGATTCACAGGGCTTCTAGCAGTGTCTTTCAAAGCTTCTGCCAAGTAGATCCTTCGTCTGGTACTTCCACAAATCTGGATAACCAGAGGCTCAATGAGGCTGTCAAAAGTTTTTCGGGACTGATTCAACAAAATAATATTAAAGCAATAAAGTCTACATTTATAAAATGTGTGACTAAGAAGTTAGTTATTCACCGACCCTGTTGCCAACTTCTAGGCATGTTCTTGTCTTCTTTATGATATAATCAAATGTCATACGTTTAGTTCACAACTGGTATGAAAAGGACAAAGAGGAGGAAAAATAACAGGTAATTGAACACAGTGAAAGGAGTGAATGGAAGATGGTGCATATAAACGAGAGGGAGGGAACAGGGATCGTATTGCGTGAAGCTGACAAGCTGGGCTCACTCATTGCAGGCTGCCCAACCCTCCCTTAACTTACCTGGTAGATAGGAATGTTTGTTTATTTACCAGCCAACCCATCCAGACCACATAATAGTAAAACTGCTGTGATTTTCTAATTGTGAAAACTTTAAAAATATTTTTTGATAGAATCATTGAAGATAACAGAATAGATTTATATTTTCTGTAGAAAAATACCAACTATGCCTATGAGGAGCGTAATAAACTTGTTTGTAACGATTCACCTGTTGATACCTTTCCTTAGAAATCGACATCCCGATCCTGATCCAAGGGGGTGACTCATTGCTGACTCATTTAATTTAATATCAGAAATGCAGGAAGGATGTTACAGAAAGAGTTTAAAGGGAAGAGTAGAAGGATTTCAGTTAACTGATTATGTTTGTTCTTGGTTTTTTAGGATCTGTGGCTGTGGTTCTGGAGAATCGGGCTGTGCTGTGTGTGGATGTTGCAAGGCTTGTGCAAGAGAGCTGGATGGTCAAGAGGCAAGACAGAGAGGCATTCTTGATGCAGTGAAAGAGATGATCCCTTTAGACCTTCTGCTAGGTGATTTGCTTTACGGCACTAGACGTCTTGCCCTCAGCTCAGTAATTTGGATAGTTTAAGCAATTTCTATTAGGTATATTTTAGAAAATTGAGATAACAGCTAGTTATGCAGTACTGCTTTTATGATAACTGACACTATGTCATTAATTAAAGGATGAGATTCTTTTTCTGTTTTTTGGTAAGATTCTTACAGTAAAAATAATTTGTTTTAGACAGTTTTGTTAGCTTTTACTTTCTTGAATTTCATATAGTTCTGTCATATCTTATATAGTATGTGTGTGTACACACGTGCACACACACACGCACACACATTTATTTTAATTAATTAATTAATGTATTTATTTCCTCCTTTTTATCCAGCTGTCCCAGTACCCGGGGTTAACATTGAAGAACACCTTCAGTTAAGACAAGAAGAAAAACGGCAGCGAGTAATCAGGAGACACAGAATAGAAGAAGGAAGAGGTAAGATGTAGCTGCAGAGAAAAAGTATATGAAGATCTGTTTTCTTACCCTAAACTGAGACCACTGAAAAGTTTACAGAATAGGGTGATTTGGTAAGAATTACGAATTAAAATTAGTAACATTCTAGTAACTCATGAAAATATTCAGGGTATTTATGATTATGCTAATAACATACATTTAATTCAGTAGAATATTTATGGCATATGTCAAACTGTTAAGAATTGTTGTACTATCTGCCAAACATCAAAAACTACTAGCAACTTTTTAAAAAAGATGAATTCTAAGAACTTTTTCTTCACCCAGATTTCAGACTCATCTATTTAACCATAAACAAGTTTAATATATTATTTTATTTTCTCTTTTCTTGGTCATTTATAATCATCATTTGTGCATAGTCCTACCACTCTTCATTCCAATGCAGTGCATAATTATGCCTTTATGTGTCTTTTTTTTATTTTGGAAAAAGCTTATTTTGTACAAGAAGGGTAAGTTGGAGAGTTAGCAGGTTTTAATTGAAAGATAGATTTATTATTTATCTTTTCTTTATTGTTTATGATCATTTCTCAGCCTAAAAATACATTTAATGGTGGTTGTAATAGGTATTTTAGTATATATCCAACAAGCAGATAAATATTAGCGTTACTAAAACTGCTCTTGTCCAATAGATCCTTTGTTGTAGGCTTAAGACATTACAGAGTTCTGTGGTTTCATTCCTCTGCTAGACAAAATCTTGATTAGAAATAGTTACTGATATTATATAATTCAAATATTTACTAAAAATGACATGATATTTGATACATGAGCTAGAACCTATTACCCATTTACCATCATTACAGTTTTTTCTAGGCATGTTTTTTTAATGTAAAATGGAATAAGTAATAAAATATATAGCACACATTGTAAATACTACTTTTATTAAATTTAAGTTGTAAAACATATGCTTGGAACTTACGGACTGTTCTTTATAGTACCTTATAAGCAATGTTGATTAATTGATACAGAGAATATTTGCAGTTAGTTTGGCTTTGTTTACATAACATTATTGCCTTTAATGAGATTCATGTATATGCTGTCATTATTTACATAATATAAGTATGGGGAATTTATGCATTAAATGTTTTGTAGAAAATTGGGTAAAAGTTAAGTTCTGGATCTTTATGACATATTAATTGAGTGATAATTCCTTTATGTTAATGATATGATTTGCTTCAAGTTAATTATCAATGTATCTTTTTACTACCTGTTTTTTATTTTTGTGGACATATTAGTTTGAATCATATGAATTGACATACAAAACCCAGCAATTGCTTATGTTTCAACCAAAGTATAGCAAATTCTTATGATGACTTGATAACTTGCCTAATGCTGTATATCTTGTTAATCCTTTTTCTTTCTCTATAAAAAGCTATTCTTCTCTAACTGTAGTATATTTCTGCATGTCAGAAGTAAAACGACATTGATTTTGCATTGATTATTCAACAAAACTTTGTGATTACAGAATGTTCTTTTGCCATTTATTTTAAAATGTGTCATAGACCTTTAAAGCAAACTCTAACCTTTTAAAGGTTAAAGAAAAACTCTAAAATTTTACAGATCTTATATTATTGTATCTGACTTTACATAGATTCAGGTTCCAGGCAGTTGGTGTATATTTTGTGACAAATTAGTTTCATCTGTAGTCTCAACATGTAGGAACACTTTTTCAAATTATTGATGCACAAAAGTTGTCTTACTCTCATTTTTTGGTTGAGCTCTTTCTTACACATAGTATCCCCTTTCATTTTTGTTAAAACAAAATATGTAGTAAATTTCTTTTCTTGATGGGTTAAGGTCTTCATTATGGACCTTAATTATGGCAGTTGTTACTTTTCATGGAACTGAAATTAACTGAAAATGAAATAAAATTTTGCATATTAATGTTAGAACCATATCTTTGCTTTGCACAGTCACCATGGTTACTGTGGAACCATGCATGTGTTTCAGTTAACACACCACTGTGCAAAGAGAAGCCTGTTTGTACGTTTTATTTTGTAAAAATAACTTTTAAAACAATTTTAACTATATCCATTTTAAAAAGTCAAACTTCGGATTCTTATTCAATGACTTTACAAAATCCTTATACTATGAAACAGTACAGTGATATTATACTTTTATGATCTTTATGTTCCTTCTCAGCACTCCATTACAAGCAATTTTATAAGAAAACAAATTTTTATAAGAAAACAAATAAAATGTACTCAGAGATATACCCACACTTGGCAGAGGGGAAAAAACTAGAAGGATAATTATGAAAATGTCAATAGTGGTTTTTCCTAAGAAGTGAGTTTATAGGTGATTTTTTATTTTGTTACTTAAAATTTGTTTTCTAAATGGTCTCCAATATATGCATATTACTTTATAAACAAAATAAGAGTTATGTTTTAAAACCGAAGCCATTGTTTTTAAAAATTACAGTCTAGTTCTAAGGCATTTATATTTTACCTTTGTTTTTTTAAAAAATATTTTATTTTAATTGGATGGAGGAATTCATTTCAGGTACTATGCTTTCCAGTATTTTAGGGCAGTGGTTCTCCAAGTGATCTCAAAGGGACCAGCATCACTTGGGCACTTGCTACAACTGCCTGTTCTTAGGCCTCACCCCAGACTGAATCAGAAACTTGGGGAGCAGACCCAGCAAACTGTGTTTGAACAAGCCCATCAGGTGATTCTGATGGTGCTGAAGTGTGAGAACCATGGCTCAAGGGCAGTAAATGTTCAGTTTGTTCATGGACCTCTACAATAGAATCAACTGGGTCTAATGAAGCAGAATTTCTGTGTCAAGTTCGTGGATACAGATCTGAGTCACATGCACAGTGTTGTAGGGCTCTTGTTTGACAACTTGCTGGAGAGGATTAGTCTTGTTTTGTCCTCATGAGGAACTGAAATGTCAGATAAATTTTAGTGTTCCAACTGCCACACATACTTGTCTTTTTTTTTTTCTTGGCCTTTACTTGTTACTATCTATTATTTATTTATTTATTATTTTTTATCTTTATTAAATTTATTGGGGTGACTTGGTTAGTAAAAATTATATAGGTTTCAAATGCACATTTTGTAATACATCATCTATATATTGCATTTTGTGTTCACCACCCAGAGTCAGTTCTCCTTGCGTCACCGTATATTTGACCCCCTTTATCCTTGTTACTTTTTAGGTACAAACAGTTTAGCAATGTTAGTAATTATGCTTATTAGTAATTGGCTTTTACCTATGGAGAAATTTCAAAACTTCAGGATTATATCATATTAAATCATTTTACTCGATTTATCTATCTGATCTTATTTACCAGGTTTGTGTTAATTGTTTCAAGTTGATCAGAATTTTAGGACCTCACTCTTATATGAAAGCTTTGCTCAGTGAGCTTTAGGCCTATTGATGCAATTTAGCTGCTATTTATTTATTTATTTATTTATTTTTAAAAGATTTTTATTGGGGAATTGGGGGGATGGGAACAGTGCTGGGGAATTGGGGAAAGGGGAACAGACAAGTTGCTGTCGTTTTGTTCTTCAGTCTAGTTGTAGAGGATGTTGCTTCACTGGCCCAAGTTGGCACCATCATTGCGCTCTTCCCGGATGAGGCAGATCAGTCGCCGGCTTCTGGACGGCTGCTCACTGCGGTTCCTGGCCGCTCATGCTGGCTGCTGGCTACACACGCGTGGTAGCCCATGGCAAACCAATGACTGCCACAGGGGCTGCAGCCTACGCCATCGCCGGCGACTCACAGCAGCCTAGCTCCAGGTTGAGCTGTTGTTCAGCATCTTAGCTGTGGAGGGCAGTGTCACTGGCTCTTATGTGTGGGATCCGAACTGGGGCCCTCTGGCATCCCAAGCCAGCTCTTAACCATCCTGCCACTCGGCCGGCCCTAGCAACTATTTATGACACACAGTTTCTATAATGGAATGTGCTGTCGAAACCCCAAAAAGCAGTCTTATTACTGCTTTTTGATAAATTTGGAACTTTGTCTTTAAATTTTTTATGATATTAATCTTCCACATAATATTTTTCTTAAATACAGAGGGTGCCAAAAAATGTATACACATTTTAAGAAAGGAAAAAACTGTATTAAAATTGTAATACTCATATATACTGATAACAAAGGATGAATACAAGTCACGTTTGACTTATGCAATTACAGGAGGTGCTCAAAGTGGATGCCATCAGCACAATTTTAATACAGTTTTTCCTTTCTTAAAATGTGTATACATTTTTTTTTGGCACCCTCTGTATATAGTCTTAGGTACCAATAGTATTTACAGATTTTATTTCATTGACATTTGTGATAACTTTTAGTTTGTTTTTAGATTCCATAGGGTTCATTGATATACAAATTCTCTGAGAGTTGTATTAACTTTATAAGTGAGGTGCTTGTTCAGTGGAATTTTTCAAGTATAGCTCTCTAAGTCATCAGAAGGACTACTGGGTAATTCTATCAGTGATCTTATGTTTAAATTCCTTGTGAGTGCTCTATTATAATAAAAACTAAGTTCAAATAATGTTGGCTACTTTTCCTTCTTTCTTTCCCCCCTGAATGTCAGATCAAAGTTTCATATTTGTGAGCAATAGATGAACAATAGGTGGGGTGAGCTTACAAGTAGTATATCTTGGTTTGCCTGGGACAGTTCCATTTTATGCCTACTGTCTGGGCATATTTCTTAATAGTGCCTTCAGTAGAATCCTATTTGGTAATAAGTTGTATGGTTAACATAGCTATGATGTATAGCATGGTGATTAAGAGCATGGTTTCTAAGTTAAACTTTGACTCAAACCCCTGGTTTCTTAACTTTTACTGGGGGTATATGACCTTGGAATTTAACCACTCTGAACCTCAGTTTCCTTACCTTTAAAGTGGGTATTACAAATGTACCTACCTAACTGGGATGTTAATGAGGATTAAGTGATTATGTATAAAAATGCCTGACATATACTAAGCTCTAAGTAAATGTTTGATGATGATGCTCGTCTTGGTAGGCTATTCACTTGACTTCTGTTCTCCTTGGATTTGATTCTTTTCCAACTCTGGCCTTGGCTTGATTGCTTTTCTCACAACATTGGTATGCTAATCACAAAACGTCAGTTTTTATTAACAAAACCCGCCACAGCATATGTAGAATAAAACACATTCCATTTTAATAGAAAAACAGTTTACCATAGTTACAAATTAGAATGTAAAAACATTTATTATAGTTTGTCTCTCTAATTTCAAAGTAATTGAATTGTTGCTATATATTATTTCACACTGTGATATAGTGTTCTGTTTTTTTCCCCTTCATATTATATCAGAAAAAAATTTTTGTGCTTTATTGCAATTCCATATTAAAGTAATATAGGAATTTAGGTCAAAGGATTTCCACAAACCTATCCTTTAATTAAATTATTGTTTTTATTTCATTGTCATCTTCTAATCAAGTTTTATACATTTTTAATTACATCACTGACTGGATTTTGTTTTATATATTTGCTTAATGTTACAGTATATACATTTTTATATTTTGCTAGTGTTTTTTTCCTTTCCTTCCCATTTTCCTCCACCAAGCAAATGAGGTTTAGTCCAGTAGTTATACTTACATGTCTTAATCCATTATAATGTAATTATGTGCAGATATCTACAAATGTGTGGAAGAATAGTCATATGTTCATTTACAAAAGTTATATTGTATTATATATATATACACTTGTTATAACATTTTTTTCATTTTACAAATACAACATGAACACACACTAGGTCAGCAAATATGGATCTACCATATTCTTGGTAATAGCTATATAACATGTCATAATATGGCTATACTACAGTTTTTTCAACCGTTATTTTGTTGATGGGCATTCAGGTTATTTTTCAGGGTTTTGTATGTTTTGCTATAATAAGTATTCTTAAACTTGTAGCCATATGTATTGGATATATTGGAGTTTTTGTTCATATAGTAGTTTCCCAGAAATAGAATATCTGAGCCAGAGAATGTTTATGTTTTAAATTTTTAATAGATATTTCAAATTGGTTTTTAAATGTTATAGGAATTGATCCAGACTAATGTATGAGAGTGGCATTTTCCTCTAGCATCACCTGTATTAGTTATTCTTTTTAATTTTTACAACAATTAACAGTGTTATCCTGTTGCTAATTTAAACAACACAAAAGCATTTTCTGTGTAAAATTCTTCATAAATCTCATTTTAATAGCTGAATATTCCATGAATGGGTACATCATAGTTTTTAATTATGATGTATTTAATTAATTATTCTCCTACTTGATTGTTTTCAATTTTTTGTTTCAGTTAATAAGGTTATATAGTAACACCTTTGAACTAAAATTAAAAAAAAATACATTTCAGAGTTTTCCTTAGGATAGATTTGTAGATGCACTATTACTGGGCCAAAGCATTGTAATAATTTTTTGGTTCTTGAGATGTATCACGAATAACTTTTCTGAGAAGCTTGTCCTATTTTACGCTGCCACTTTCTCCAGCCACTCTTCCAGCCTGTGGATGTTTTCTGAAAACCAGTTGTCTACACATGAGGAAGGAGCTTTTAAATATCTAAATCTTTACTTTTCACTCACCTATTTCATTCAACCCCTTCCTACTAAACCAAATAAACCAACAAGTTCTGTTAATTCTGTCTTCTTAATTCTATCAAAAAATTCTTAAAGCTTTTGAATATGTCTGCTTCTTAGAATGCTACCGTTGTTTTCTTAGTTCAGTCCATTTCTGCTCTTTGCTTTAATTACAGCAAAAAAGCCTTGTAAGTGGTCTTACCCTCATTCTTATTTTCTTCTAAGTTATTGTCTATCTTCTATTCAGAATGTTTTTTCTAAAATGCAGTGTTTTTTCTAAAAACACTTTTCTATTTAAAGCCAAAAAGCTATTCATAGCTCTCAGAATGGAGTCCACATTTTATCTCTGCATCCTTGTTTCCCTTTACTCTTCCTATTCCCCATCCCCAGACATGTTTCCTATATCTCTGAAACTTCACAGTACTCACTACCTTTTTCATGAAGGTCTCAAGCTTGTGTGGTATTTTCTCTTCTTGTACCCTGAAACTCTCTATTTTCTTGCCCTCGAGGTTTGCTAGCTTTCCCCTCCAGTGTGCTTATTTGTCATATTTTTTAGAGTGATTTATGTATATTATGTATCAATTAAAAATTAATGTATTTTGAAGAAATGAGACATTTTGTTTATATTTTAAATATATCCCATTCTTACATTAAAAAAATGGAGCTCAGTTTATATAACCCTAGTTTAAAATGATTGGTACTATATTACTGGGACATATTTAATTCTCCTAACATAAATTAGCATATTTCTATCTGTAGTAATGATAAGATATTATTGTTGGTTTTTCATAGAATTGGTGCTGCTTGTATTTTTATCTATGTAGAGACATAATTAAAATATACCTTTTCTACCAATTTTTAAATATTTAATGAAGGATACTTTCGTATTTAATTTGACATGTGTCATATTCTATAACAGGGCATAGTTTCATTTTGTTCAATCGTGTTCCATGGTTAGAAAAATTCATTGATAGCTGAAGATCTGTAGGGAATCATGATGAAACTTGCTTTAATTAAAAATGTTCAGTGCTCATGTACTGTCAGTTTTCTTTTCAAACACTGTTAACTTCTTAACTGTCAAATTTAGAGTTTTGAAATTTGTAGGCATTTTTAATGTTACTAAAACTGAAGAAAACTGTAGTTCTCTTCTGTGAGAAAAGAACTAAAATTTTACAGTATAATTTAAAGTTTTTTTCCAAGCTAAATGATAATGAGGGAAAGCAATTTTAAAATTTTATTTAAATTAATTGGGCTGTACAGTTTTCCCTTGAACATTGTAATGCATGGGAAAAGCTGTAATCTACATGGGTATGTATTTGTGTATATATGCATAAGTTCATAGCGGAGCTTCCGAAAGAAATGATTTTATGACAGATGGTTAAGGTTTCATAAATGTTATTGGGTTTAGATTCCTGGGACTCTTTAGCATAAATGTGAAACTCAGTTTATCCGTGTTTCTGTTTTTGTTTATGAGGTTACAGACATTATACACAAAGTTAGATTTATCATTTTTAGAAAATCAAATCACATACAACTACAGTTCTGTCTTTATAAAAGAGTGCTTTTCTATGTGTGTGTGTATGTGTGTGTGTGTGTGTGTGTGTGTGTGTGTGTATCAGATCATAGTAATTTTTTGTTTCTGTTTTGTGTTTGGCCATCTTGTTTTCTTATCTCTATGACAGAATGTAGTTAGGTCAGTAGCATTTATCTTGATTTTTGTAGCAAGAGTATTATGTATATTTAATCTTGAAGACCTTGTTTAAATTTGATCATTAATTTAAAAATTAGTTGGTTTTTGGTACATCAATAGGACAGGTATCGTTTTTAATGAATGTATGCTTTAGTAAGTTTGAATCTATGTTAAAATATTTGTAAAATAAAATTTGTAAGATAAATATTTTATTTATTGTAACTATACTTTCTGATTATTTATTTGAGACCATTAGTAACTGCCTGATAATTTTATATGTATTAAAGATTTTTGCTATGTAACTATAAAATATTAAAGTTATTTAAGATATTAAAATTGTGTATGGAATGGTGAACAGGTTATGGTTGGGGGTGGAGGATTAACGTGGGGTGTTTGGGAGAAAAGTATAATGTCCAAAATAGTAAAGAGTAAATTTCCATGCTTTTTAGTTTGAATTATTTTTGTTCATTGTAGTGTTTTCATTTTGTGAGCTTTTCTATGCACATACAAAATGTTTCTCCTCAGGCCCCCTTGTATTTGCTGGTCCTATATTTATGAATCATCGAGAACAGGCTCTAGCCAGACTCAGATCCCATCCAGCACAGCTAAAGCATAAACGGGACAAGCACAAAGGTATTTGGACTTCCTTATCAACTAGGTGGGATACTTTCCCAATTTCTTCCACTCATTTGAATTTTGTCTCTGGGAAAATGCACAACCCTAATTCTTCTACTTTGCTTCTGTCATTATTAATATAGCCTGAGGAGAAAGAACATGTTGAAAGTTGTACTGTTTGTCAGTGACTATCAATTTTATTTCTTTTTTTTTTCTGTTAATTTTAAGGACATATTTTAAAGTTTATCTTTTTTTTCCCCATTTCTTTTCAAATTTAGTAATGTTAAGGGAAGGTGGAAAAAAGCAATAATTGCTTTCTGTTTGTATCCTTTATTATCTGTTCTTAGATGACTACCATCTGGCATTGTATTTTTTTTGTTAATGCTGTTTATTTGCTTTAGAATTAACAAAATTACTAAATTCAGTGTATAAAGTAATGAGTTGACTGCTATGACACTTTTCCATTGTTTTGATATTAAAGTTTATATACACAACACATGATTCATTTGATATTTGAGGGTCAAATATGATAGGTGTAAGCAAAGTGAGTTATATAGACCTGTAGTCCCCAGAAACTGTCAAAAGTCTGAACAAGTCTGTGACTGACTAGGAATCTGTTTATGCACAATTCTTTGAGTAGCAGAATTATGGATTAATTAAAAATATTCCTAAATCATGCTTATTTTCTTTTAAACCACTGGTTATGGATCCACTAAAATTAGGAAAGAATTTAATACAGAGAGTTTATAAATTGTGTAAGATACGTTTCACCAAATAGAATAGAAAATTTTAAAAACAAATATTCCACTTAGTCACGTTAACCTGACTGATGTTTTGTATTTTATTTTTTTGCTGTATGACTGTATAATGATAGGCTAATTTTAATTTTAAACTTTCACATATAATATAATAAACTTAATTTTATTTGCTTCTCTCTTGTTATCAGTTTGCCACTCAAAGCAAAAACACAAAACAGCCAAAAATCCCTGTTTTTAGTAAAAGCACAAATAGAGTGCTACTTAAGGTATTTTCTGTAGAATTAAAAATTGAGAATATTTTATTTTATTTTTAATTTTTATTTTTTTGAGAGTATTTTAAATCTATTGTTATTAACCATAGTAAAATTTGTTATTGCTTTATTTACAGAGTGCTCTAACAATACCATAAATATTTAAATACAAGGAACAATATTTTGGGTATGCTATGTAAATTATTTTAGTTATTGCCAGAATCTCTGATCTCATATTTTCTACTATGCCACTCACTGTTAGAACAGACTTTCTCAGTGTCTCCTTCCCCCCAATTATAAAAAAGTGAAGCTTTTTTCTAATACTTTACCTGAGGTTAAATATTCACTTTTCATGAAACAGTTTAAAACTTTTTCAGGTCCATGTTAGTATCTATGGACAAACATCTTCATTTTTCCAAAATTTAAAATGAATTGCTATATGGAGACTGAGTTTTCAAATTTAAAACAGACAATGTCACATTGATTAGCTATAGAAATTACTCATCAGTAGCTAGCCTTACTTCCATTTGTATGCCATAGGGTTATTTTATAACAAGACTCTTCGTATATTTGTAGTAACCTCTTTGGAAGGACTTATTTTATAGTATTAGGGCCAGCTTTTAAAAATTAGATTGTATGGTTTTATTGAGTGAAACCATTTTATCTCTTTACCACCAAAATTTAAGTTCAAAGTGTAAGTAATGGTGCCCTGTTTTATATAGAGTATTAACTTATCACTTACTAATTCTAATTCTGATACACCCACAAATTCTCTCCCCCTTATCTCCTTTTACATTCATTTTCCCTGTCATTTAATCATCTCATCATTCAATGCTATTTTTACTCTTGCTATGTGTAGTAAATCTTTTAATAACTATTTTTTTCTGCATATATTTTTTTTTCTCTATTTTCTTACCCTATTTGTCTTCCACTGATAAATTTATTATATTGTGTTCTGTCTTACATTTAATTATATTGGTGGTATAAATTGTAGGATGATAATAGTTAAAATTTTCTAGATTATGACTTTTTTGTTTGGGTGTGTGGAGGGTAAGAACTGTGGATTTATTGTTAACAGGAGTGAGTTCTAAGATGGAAAGTTGGGAGAGCTTCTGGCTGACTGGAGAGAATTCAGAGAAGGTCATGGAATCCATTCTATACAGGCAAATTTTGACTAGAGGCAAAATAAGAGTATTTAAGGCTGAATCAATAAGTATGACATATATTCATATAACATATAGTAAGTTATTTTAAAATTGTAACCGTAGACTATTTCAAACAGATACCTGGGTTAACATTTGTTTCAGCTATTCAGCACCTTACATAAAAAAATATTTTAATACAGCATTCCTAGTTAGGAACTCTGAATTGCTCTGGAGATAGTCTTGATATCTGTCTGGAAGTGACTGATGTGAAAACCCAGAAGCACACTTGTAAACATCTGTGTGTGTCTTACATCTGTTTCTGTTTAGAAATGCTGTGGTGTAATGGAAATATAGCCTTTGGAATTAGGCTTCAGCTTTAATCTTAAAAATATAATTTACTAGAACTATGTGGCCATTCATAAATTTCTTAATCTGTTTGGCTTTAATTTTCTTATTTTTAAAATAAGAATGATAATCCCTAATTGATTATGTTGATATGAAGTTTAAATTAAGATACAGATGTGGGTGTATATAAATACATACATATATATTTATATATTTTTTACAACTAGAAGCCCTCCATGAATACTGGCTTTAATTCTTTGAATTGAATTGCTTTCTCTTTTAGAATTATCCCAAAAGAACAAAATTTGAGATTTGTTAAATGTGTAATTAGTTTATTTTTACAAAAGATTTAAGTAGTCAGTTATTTTTGGTGTTAAAACACATGAGTCTTGTGCCGGCCGAGTGGCTCAGTTGGTTAAAACCTCGCTCAAGAGTTTGAGCACTGAGCAACAGCGGTTTGAGTCCCAGCCCGAGCTGAGCAGCCGCTGAACTGCCAACAGGTGGCAGGATGGCTCAGCTAAAAAAAAACAAAAAACAAACACCACATGAGTCTTATATTTGATCAAACTCCAAAACTGCTTTACCATTTATTACTTTGGGCTGGTTGCTTAATCCCTCTAAGCCTTAGTTTTCCCAACTGCAAAATGGAATAATAATACCTATGTTATCAGATTATTATATTGATTAAAGAAAGCAAAAGTAGTGAATATTGATTATTTTCCATACATTATTTCACTTAATCTTCGTAAGAGCCTTGTGAGGTAATGTACCATTATTGCTATTTTAATAGATGGGAAAGCCCAGACTTACAAAGTCCAGTTTCCAGTTGTCATACAACCAGCAAATAGTAGAGCCAGGATTCCAGTCCAACTCTTAGGCTCCAGTGCCCCAAAGCACTTATCCACTTTGCTCTTTAACTTTTCACGGTGTTTAGCACAGAGTGTTTAGCAACTTGTGATCACTGCTACTTTGCTGTTTTATTTTAGTGATTTTGCTCAAAGTACTCACTGTGTTCTGTGATACTTTTTGTGATATGCATGCCCAAAAGATTACTCCAAAAAGTGTAGATTTAAGTAAAAATTAAAAAGTTAAGTCATTTTGATACTGAATCCTCTTTTCTCTGTATGTATACATAAGTATATAAATAATGTGTATATGTAATATATATATATATATATACACATACACAATATATTAGATACATATCTGTTAAAACTTTATAGCTATTATAGTTTCAATATCACATGAAATATGTATGAACATACTTACATTAGGGAAAATATAGATATGCTTATTCCTGAATGGCCATTTATAAGAATATTCAGACCAACTATTTTTCCTGCAAATCTGAGATTAATTTTATTGCTGCTCATTAACACTTCACTGAATAATAATGAGCTTGAGCTAAATTGAATTTCACTTGCTGATTCTTCGAATTTGCACTAGATTTTTGGCTACTTATTAGGTACCTTTTTTCTTTGAAAAACTTTTATAAATTTCTAAATTATTAGAACTATACTTTATTTTTTAACTGACATCAAATACCAGGTACAGATATATATATTTTTAAATTCTGCCAGTGCTGCTTATAATGATCAACAACCTCATCCCTATTTTTTTCACTTATAATAATATTTTCACCATCTATAATAATCGAGAAATTATATGGATACAAATTTGTTTAGATGAATAAAATGTTTCTAGTACTATTTTTAACCTTTAAATTATAGTTCTAACTCTTTTATTACTATGGTTTTAATCAGTAAATTGCTAGGCTTTTTTTTCTCTTTCCCGGATGGTATGTGTCTTGTAGGATTTGTATTTGTATTTAATCTCTGACTGAAATGAGGGGCAAATTCAAAGGTAAAAGATTCTACTAGACATCGACCCATTTATATAAAGTGGAATGATACTTGTAATATTGAATTTAATTAAGTCTGGCAAAATCATAAGAATGCAATTTGTTTTCTGTGTTAAATCAGATTTGGTTTTAATAATTAGATATTTTTACCAGTTGAGATAAAGCTTTGAAATTTCTACACATCTGTCATCTTATTTACATAGTCTTTGGAAACTGCTTATTTATTTTTGTATCAGCCGATGTTTATATTTAACCATTCCACTCTCTTTCCAAGATGAGGAGTCTTTGAACTAAGGGTATATTTCATTTTAGATACAATGAAACTAAATGTTCTGGGGTTTTTTTGTAGTACATCCTTTCTTGCAGCTTTATTTGGCAAACCCACATTAGATAATTTAGCAGAAGAGGAATCACATTCTTTATCCTATTATAGTAAAACCTCTCACTAATTCAGAATTTATGATATTTCGGATGCAGTATTTGTGATCTTTTTTGAGTAAAAAATTCAAAATAATTTCTTCCTCTGAATTTTCAGGGTCATACTTATAAGGGAAAACCTGTGTAAAATCACTAGCTTTTCAAACCAAGGGCTCAAGAAATGAAGGATTCCTTCAGCGTGCCTTCAACCTCTGGGTCCAGCAATTAATTCTTGTATGTTAAAGGACTTTTATGTTTATGGTACATTTTTAATGTAATATAGGCCTATTTTGAATTATAATGTAGGTAACCTCCTTTTATTTATTGTAGCATTTAGTTTAATCTATAATCTGTACTGCTTGAAGGTAATAAAACTGAATTTGTACTTAAATGTTCTATGATTAAGACCTTTTCGGTAAGTCTTATAGGCCAACCCATTCTGTTATTCCGAATTAGTGAGGTTTTACTGTCCTAGTGTTATAAGGAGTTTAAAGTTTTTCAAAATGATAGTCATTTAGTTATAGAAAGTTATGCTTTAATTTAGGCCAGTTTTATCTTACCTGGATATTATTAGAGGTTAGAAATATTAGATAAAAAAAAGATAATGTGAGCATGAAATGATTTGATGTTATTCTGCGTAGTGTTCTAAAATGGGCAATGAAAATACAGAATTAAAAATCTGTCTGTAGATTCACCTGTATATCTGCATATTATCCACATTATTTAGAGTTGCTTTGCCACAGGAGAGTGGCTTAGACTAGTTGACCTTTTGAAATTCCTTTTAGATTTACATGTGTTCAGTGTGCAAGGCATTTGACTCTTGATGATCTAGAGGTCATAGTTTAATGATGTGTAGTTTTAGATTAGATTAGGAAAAGTAAGTTGTCTCTCTTGTTTACACATTCCAAATAAAGGCTTCATATTCTGGAAAATGTGTTTTTTATGTTACGGTTAGAATGCCAGAATATTCAAAGCCAAATGTAGAAACCAGGGAAGGCCTAAAGCATGCTTAAGGGCAACTTACAAGAAGGGAGGAGGAAAGGAGTGGACAAAAAGAAAGGTTTGGTTGAAAGGAGTTAGTGGTTGGGGGCCAGAAGGTCACAAAGCAGAGTGACTGAGAGGCAGCTGGGACAGGAAAGATGAATGAGAGTAAGCCATTGACCTGTAATATGCTGGACAAAGCTATTGGGTGTTTATAAATATTTAAAGTTTAATTGAGGTTAGCAAAATACTGGTGGACAGAGTAGCCTTTCTGTGTTTGGCCTTCCAGCAAGGCCAGGGGGCTGTCCTCAAGCTAGGGTTGTCTTTGGAAGAGTCCAGGCGTTTATCAATCAACTAGAAAAAATTTTTTTAATGACTAGTACTAACAATATCACTAAGTTTAAAATAATTGTTAAATGACTTTGCATGCAGTTATTTTTTTTGCAAACTAAATTTTTCCATATAAATTATTACATTTAGAATTTTGTTTCTATTTAATGGCCTGTTTACATTACATAACTGATTAGCTTAATAGGTTTTATTTATGACCAGATCTTATCTCTGTTTTTATTGATTTAGTGATATTTACAAACAGAAGTATATAGTATCTTTCAAAATTGCTTCTTTACAGGTAGATTCTTGATCTTTCACTTCTAACAGCTGCAGATTCTTCTTGCTTGTTTCTTTTAACATTTTTCTTGTTCTTCCATTGTAAACTGATGTAAAATTTTATTTTGAAGATGAGTAATGGCTTAATTACAAATTATAACACTTACAGATGGAAGTGGAGAACGAGGGGAAAAGGATGCAAGCAAAATCACAACATATCCTCCAGGCTCCGTGCGGTTTGACTGTGAGCTCCGGGCTGTACAAGTCAGCTGTGGATTTCACCATTCAGGTAGCAGCTGGAACTTTAGGGTATAACTACATTTTTACAATTGTGCTAAATCATTTATTTGTTTAGTTTAGACAAATGTATCTGTTAATTGTGTTAAAAGCTATAGTGTGGTAATATCAAATCTATTAAAGCTTCGTATTTATTGCAGAATTTCTTTTAAAAACTTTGGCATGATGGAATGGGTACGTGTCCAGAGGTCTGACTTTTAGTGACTTCTGATGAACTTAAAATTCAATTCAGGAAATTCCTGAAGATGAAATAAACTCTGAAATTTCTTTTAACCTAGAATTCTGTGATTTTTATTACTCTGGTCTCATATTTTGTTCCTGTTCAAGGAGAAATGTGCATCAACAGATTTATTTTTTTAATGTAAAAAATAATTAAATTCTTAGTAAAAAGTATTGCATTTGGGTTATATGGCTTAGGTTGTGGTATTCAACCTTTATAAAAATAAAAAAATGTTAAATTTGTTGATGCTAGGTATAGTTCCTTATTTGAAAAATATTGACAGATATTAAAGTTCTGACATTTCATTGATACTGTACATAATTGTACAAAGCTCAAACCTGTCTGCAACCTATATAATTATCCTAGATATGAGACAACAATATTTTATATAGAGTTACTCATCATTAAAAAAATTTTACAGTTGACCCAAACCAATGTTTTATTAAATATTAATGTTATTAAATGATATTTATACAAATTTTAAAGTATGTATCATGAAAAACATTGTGTATTTTTATTGTATAAAATTATTTTATACAACTAAAGTTACATTTATTTCTCATTAAATATAAATTTGTGCTCTATTGCCTATTTGAGCACAAATAGTGCTCAAAGTAGTGACAATTACCCTGCTTTCAGTATGGTGT
>NW_017731569.1:1599110-1604055 GCF_001890085.2 Hipposideros armiger
AAAAGAATCGACCACTTATATGGAGGAATGATCCCAGAAGGAACAAAGCCCCTATAGCATACATATTAACTACCACAGATCAAAATATTTATAGGTCGTTAGCTGAAATAAAGTGTACAGTTGGAGAGTAGTTTTCAAAAGTTTCTAGTAATCAAGTGCTTTTAACTGAAATTTATTGTATAGCACACATTAATAATGTGTAATTAATGTAAGATAAATATTGTAGTGTGCGTGATGATAAAGATAGAATAATGTTATTGATAGTCTCCTTATTTAATGTTTTGTCTTGCTAAAATGACTTGAGTTCAGTCTCTAGTTTGGGTCTTGATTTTATCACTTGGTACCTAGATGACCCTGGCCAAGTTCTTAACTTTCCGGTGTCTCAGTTTCTTTATTAAATGGGAGTAAGTATATTTCCCTCAAAGAGTTGTTGTGAGAAATCATTGAGGTGATGCATGTTGTTTCCATAGCACAGAGCCTAGTCCAGAGTAAGTGCTTAATAAATGTTATCTGTTTCTATTGCTGCTTTTTAAAGGGAGTGTCGAAAAGCTTATGAGGACTTTCTTACATTCACTCATGACATGAGTCTACCAATCCTCTGTTTTGTTGGTTTATTTAGTTCAGTATGCTCCTAAATTTTCCGAATTCTTTTACCGTTTTCAGTAAACTTAAACCTGGATTTTGGGAAAGAGGCTATACAGTTTAGATGCTTTTATTCTCCTTTTTTTCAGTAGAATTTTGCTAATTCTTACAATGTTTCTGTGTTGCATCTTTTTCTTGCTATACTATTCTCCTTCTGCATTAATATGCTACACCATCAGAGTATATGGAACTAGACAAAGTTCAAATCTTGCTTCATCTCTTACCAACTATGTGACTGTAATTTACTAAGCCTTAGTTTAAACGAAGATTGTTGATGAATTAATATATGTAAAGTACCTGGAATGTATGTGCACGAGTGCGCTTTTGCACGCATGTACACACACACACACACACACACACACACACACACACTTTTTTTTTTTTTCTATTCTTCCTAAGTTTTCCAAATAACTTAGTAAATGGACTCACTCATATCATGGAAGAAGTTCAAAGACTGTATTAGAAGACCTGCCACCCACTCTTGGGAAAATCCTTTAAGCTCTTCAGATCTACCCGTAGAGTTATTTGGTAATCAGTGATACATTTTATGTGGAAGTGCTTTGTAAACTGCAGACAAGTAAACAGTTATAGGAACTTTCCCTTTAATTCATTGTTTGAATTGCACTGGAAATTCCTGTGAGGGCATTAGTTTACCATATAGCCTTTTGAAGTGGTAGTTGTTTATTTGCCAAAATTCTCTGTATGTCAGAAGATGAGAACCACTTACATTTCACTGGGTTCCGAACCATATTATTCCATCCTCAAGTGACAAAACTACTGCTCTTTGGAGGCATGGCCATCCTGCTCTACTCCCCTTATATTACCTGCCTACCTTTCAGTCACTGCCTTACATTCTTAAAATTTAGTACCTGCCTCATAGTGTTTTTTCATTCTGAGTCTTGTCACACTCGTGAGTGATTTCAGTAACCATGTGAATGGTCCCATACAACGTACTTATCTGATACCCTTATATCTAGTAAATGTCCACATTCATGATGGTTATTCATAGGACCCATCCTGGATCTAACAGCTCCAACTCTTAATTAAGTTTAAACAACCCATAATGTGACATCAATTTTTTCTCCTGTTACTTAGCTTTACTTTACTTGGCCTTTGACTTTATCTGTACTTCATTCCCTGTAGCCCTCTACTTTTTTACTCTCTTTCACTCTATTTCCTGCCCAAGTTAGATAATGTTATTTAGTCTCTTCCCTTGTACTCTTACCAGTATCCTCAATTTTCTCACCGTTTTAGTCTTGATGCTAGGGCATGGCAAAACTCCAAACAAGAATCAGTGTTATCTGTAATTTCCATGTCTTACTTAGGCTTCTGGAAAACAAAACAAAACAAAACAAAAAAACTCCACATATGTGTAGATTGTTATATGGTTTCCAGATTCAACCAATTCCACTATAATAGGCAGTAATCCTCCTGTTTTGTAGGTTTAACCTATTTGGTCTCAGACCTTTTGAGAATTGATGAAAGATATGGGCTTTCCAGAAAAAATAGATGTAAGAATATATACATAAAAGTTGGCTTACACTCTGGGAGGTTCACAGAGTCTGAAGCTCACCTACAGACTTCCTAGGAGTCCTTTGGATCCAGGTTAAAAACTTCTGATCTAGGCATTTATTTGTTCCATTCACCCTCATATCTTTTCTGTAATCTTCAAATTCTCTGTTCACCCATTTCCTTTTTCCTCTCAGTGCATGACCTCTGTTCATATCACAACGAAAATAAAAACCATCGGATGGCAAATTCTTCACCTCACAACTCTACAAATGTACCTGCATCCGTACTACTTCTTTTCTCCTTTTTCATGAAACATTGAAAGAGGGACCTGTCCTTGTCCATGCAATGAAGCCTACCTACCTTTTCCTTAGGAATCAAGTTCTGTTTCTTGTCTCCTCTCTGACCTGTATGTCCAGCCTTTTTATCTTTGCTCATTCTTTGAAACCACCTCAAATCTCTGTCATTGTAAAACAACAAAGCCTAGCCTTCAGCTTCATTTTCCCTTTAGCTGTTGGTTCTCCTTTGTTTTTCTCTTTCTGGTTGAGACTCTTGAAGAGATTTTGCAGTCTCATCTGCTACCATGTTGTGCCTACTCCTACCAATGAGACTTGCTTCTTGCTAAATCTAGTGGTCACTTGTATCCCTCTCTATAGCATTTGGAATGTAGATCATTTCCCCTTTCTTGAAACCGTCCCTTCCAATGACTCTTGGTACCACGTTTCCCGGAGTTTACTCTTACTCTTTGGTATGTTTTCTACCAGCTTTTCTTTCTCTGTCCATACCAAAAGGGTTAGACGAGACTCAGAATGAAAACTAGGATCTCCTGTTCTCTTCGTAATTGTCTTTCTAGATCTCACTCATTCTCATAGCCTAAGTGAATGTTACCACCATCTATCTTGTTTATGCAAAAAACCTTCCGTGCTCCATATCAATCATTATTCAAGTCTAGTTATTTCTGTTCTTTAAATAGCTGTCAAGTTAATTCATCGCTTTAATCCACACTGTTTCTAGTTTGTTCCTTCATCATAACTCACCTAGTTATTGTGAAATTTTCATAACTAGGTTTCCAGCTGCTAGTCTTGCCCCTTTCAATTCATTTTTCATTGTAGCCAGCACAAATATTAAAATCTATATTTCATGTGATTTTTTAAAAATTAAAGTATCATAGTAGCATCTCAAAAACAGCTCTCCAATTATATTTCTATAGTGATGATTGTTCTAATTACAGATGATTACTAAAAATGGTTAATAAATGGTAAATAATGTAATACAACAAAGGATACAAGGATGTTATTTATCATAATAGTTATCATATATTAAGTGTTAACTGTGTTCCAGACACTGATCCAAGTGCTTGACATATATGAACTTCTTTATTATTCATAAGAACCCTATGGGTTTTGATACTGATTATCTTCCGTGTTACAGAAGAGAAAACTAAAATGCAAAAAGGATGAGTAACTTGTTCAAAGTCCTTGTCACGTTGCTTTCATGTGGTAGAGCCAGGATTCACGCCCAGGCAGTCTAGCTCTAGAGCTTAAGCTTTTAGCCACTACTGCACTGCCCCTCATGATACTATATTCTGATTCACTAATTACTGTGTTAAAATCGAAAATATAACCCAGTGCAAAGCAGTAGAAAAAAGGACATAAAATTGTTTCATATAGTTCCTGGATGAAATTCCTGTTAAAGCACTGCATGATTATTTCATCCAACAAATATTTATAGAGATCTCTTAACATGCCATTCACTGTAAAATATTTAAAAAAANTTTTGCCTTGAAAAACAGAAAAATACGTCACGACTTTCCTGATGATCCAATACTTTGGTGAATGTTCCTAACGAGGAGATGATTGATATATCATTGAGTTGAACTTCTCACCAAAAACACAAGTGAAACATACATTTGATACTATTGTCAAGAGGTTTGTAAAACTAGCACAATCTTAATGACACATATTGTGCTTGTAAAGAGAGCAAAAGGTCTTTGGCAGAATTACTTTATCACATGTTACTGGGATATGACGTTTGGATATTGGACACTGGATATGACAATATGAATCGCTTGCAGGGTTGGGCAGTTGCTATAACAGGTGTTAGAGGCAGCAGATATTTTGCTTCATAGTTGAATGACCTCACTGATACGCAGAGACTGAGTCAGGGCTTGTGATTTGTAAGGAGAAGAATTTGGCGAAGTTTTGTTCTGTTTCTCACTGAAGATTCATGACACAGGAAAAGAGGGTTTATTATGATCATCATCATCATTATCGTTATTGTTACTTAGCGGGTGATCCTTTTGTGAGCGTGGTATAAACTGGGAAAGTTAGACATGATGGAGCACCAGTCATGCGTGCAGCAAGGAGGGTACTTCTTCCCTCAAACTTCGTACTTGATGTCATTCCAGAGGCAATTGGCAAATAGCTATATTTCGTGGTCTTGACTGAGTGGGGGAGAAATAATGAAAATCATGACTGTAATCAAATCCCAGCTCCCAGGTGACTGTGCTCTATGACGAATGAACAGCATCAGCACAAGATCCTGCCACACCACACTGAGGTGTTAAGGCTGTTGGAAGGGAAGTTTCTCACGTCAGCTTTTGAAGTGAAGAGTTTACCTAAAAACATTGCCTCCTGGTCCTGATTATACCAGTGAGCACCATTCCTTGATTTGCAGTGACTTGCTCAGGTGACAACATCATAGCAATCTGCTAAGGATGTTGTATAGCTTGAATTTATGATTTTCATGAAATTTGATAGCTTATAATGTTGAAAATAAAATATTAGGGTTTCTT
>NW_017731569.1:1608220-1650613 GCF_001890085.2 Hipposideros armiger
GCTTCTGGACGGCCGCTCACTGCGGCTGCTGGCTACATACGATAGCCCATGGCAACCCACTGCAGCAGGGGCTGCAGCTTACGCCGTCGCCGGTGACTCACAGCAGCCCAGCTCCAGGTTGAGCTGTTTTTCAGCATCTTAGCTGTAGAGGGCAGTGTCACTGGCCCTCATATTTGGGATATGAACCGGGGCCCTCTGGCGTCCCAAGCCAGTTCTTAACCATCGCGCCACTCAGCTGGCCCAAAAATTTTTTGTTTAAAAACAAAGATAACACCAGTCTTGCAGAAAAATTAAAAATTATGTTGTCTATAAATAGAGTAGTGAATTTAGGAAATCTTTTTAATAATCTCCTTAAAGTCCGCAAGTATGTCTGTTTCATCTTTGTACCCGAGCACCTAGAATGAACACAGGCAGACAGTACCTAAATAAGTTTACTGAGTATTCTTACTAGTGCCTATTATCTCTTCTTCTTATTGCATTGCTTGTGTATTGTTTTTTATTTCAGTTGGTTCTCATAAGATGTTGACTTACTTTTCTTGTTGTTGTTTTTTTAACCTAGGGGATGTCCCACACTTGTTCAAGCATTGCCAGGCCCTAGCACACAAGTTACGGCAGGCAGCAACCACACGGCAGTACTTTTAATGGATGGACAGGTCTTCACATTCGGAAGTTTTTCTGTAAGGAAATTTTAAAGCACTAATAATATTGTATTGTACCTATTATCTTTACTTCTTATTGCATTGCCTTACAATTTGTATACATTAGCTTTTTTTTTCCTGGTTTCAGTGAAATTCTTGTGTTACAATTATTGCATAGGTATATTTCCTGTCTCCACCCTGAATACACACAAAATCTGAATAGTACTTCAAAATAATTTTCTTTTCTAGTGTAGCCTAAGAATTTACTGAATTTAACAGTGTTATAATTGGACATGTTTATTACAGGTCAAAGTCCTTTAACCATTCAGTAGAACTAATCCTATCATTTGAAAACTTATTTCTCATCTAGCTTGTAAAGATTTATTTTTCTTAATTTATAGAATTATTTCTGTTTTAGAAATTTTTAAAAGCCTAGTTTTCTTACTATTGAATAGATTCGTTTAAAAGTAGTTCCCTTTTTCTTCTCCCTTTTTCTTTCTCTCTTTGTGTGTCTGTCTGTTTGCCTGTCTGTTTCACTCTCTCTATGTTTTTTCAAAACTTGAAAAGAGTGAAAATGCTCTGAGAATTTTGTATAGTGTGAGCATAGTAGAGATCAAGGAAAAGCTTCGTAAAACTGCTAATAAACCTATATCACCTCTGACATAGGTAACTATTCAGAACTCTATAACCTAAACTGCTGGAATGTATTTTATAACTGATTGTTAAAAATTGTGAATGTGAACTTTAAGAATATATTTTATTTAGAAATTATTTTAAGCTTATAGAAAGGTTGCAAAGAATAAGAATAGTATGTAGAATGCCCATATACTCTTGAACCAGATTCACCTATTATTGACATCTATTTACTTTATCATTTATATAATACATACATGCTCTCATTCTTGTTCACACACCGTGTGTGTGTGTGTGTGTGTGTATATGTGTGTGTTTGTGTACATAAAACATTTTTTCTTGAATTTTTTAAGAATAACTTGCATACATTATGTGAGTTATGTGTGCCCTCCTGTTGTAATTGGGCTTTGATTGCTGCTAGCACTTCAGTGCATAGTGGAGTTGTATTTATTCTAAGTCTTTGTTGAAGTTCTCACTGAGTTCATTTATTCTTCTCCCAAGTTCATTGACATTCTCATTACCAGCGTTTTGAACTCTATATCTGGTAGATTGCCCCCTTTTTGTTTAGTTTTTTTTTCTGGGGATTTGTCCTGTTCTTTCATTTGGGACATGTTTCTTTGTCTCCTCATTTTGTCTGCCTCTCTGTGTTTTTTCCAATGTATTAGATCTGCTACGTCTCCCAGTCTTGACAGGGTGGCCTTAATGAACATGTTCAATGGGGCCCAGTAGCACTGTGTCCCTGTTCACCTGTGTTGGGTGCCCTAGGGGTGTCCCCTGTGTGGGTTATGTGTGCCCACCTGTTGTAATTGGCTTTTATTGCTGTCAGCACATCAGTGTGTGGTAGAGTTGACCATCATGCTACTGACTGAGGGCAGGCTACAACTACAGCAGATGAGGTGTTGTGCAGGGTCTGATCCCATGGAGTGGGAGTCACTTTAGCAGGGCTCTGGTGCCAGTTGAGGGTGCCCTTGGGTCAGGCTCTGGTGTGGTCTGATGTCAGCCACTGGGTATGTTGGGTCTAAAGCCTCTTGGAAGGGGACCTGGTATAGGCCAAGGTCTGTTGCTGCTTTTTGCCAGGCTTGGGTCTGCTTGGTAGGAGCTACTAAGGGATTTGCTGTCATTTGCCACTTGTGCTGGAATTGGAGTTGTTTGGGAGAGGCCAGCTACCATTCATGCCAGGCTTGGGACCCCTTGGTTGGCACTACAATGCAAGCTGAGGCTAGTTGCCATTTATGCTGGATTTGTGGCTACTTAGTTGGAGCTCCATTACAGGCCAAGACTGGCTGCTGCTTGTGCCAGGCATGGGGCCACCTGATGGGAGTTACAGTGGGAATTGAGACCAGTAGCTATTTGTGCTGGGCTTGGGGCCACTTGGCAGGAGCTACAGTGCACACCAAGGTTGGCCACTGCTTTTATGGGATTTGTGGACCTTTGAGAAAGTCTGCAGCACAAGCCTAGGACAACCACCAGTCATGCAAGGTTTGTAGATTTTGGGGAAATCGTGCAGCTTGAGATGAGGCAGGCCACTTGTGTGAAGAAGTGGAAGAGTCTGGGCCCAGTGAGGGGTGGGACGGGTTGTCAGGGAATCACCAGGGCAGGGTAAACAGTGTTAGCCAGGTAAATGAAGACCACAGATTTGGTACTCTCCTGTGCCCTACCAGCTGGGTGAGAGGATTGCTCAACAAAGGAACACTGGTACCTGCCAGCACTTTTCTCCCTGGAGAGAGTTGCCTTAATCAGTGACCCTCCAGCTCTCGTCCTGAAGTTAGTCCGTTTAATTCTTCCTAGTATGTCCCTGGCACTTTTTCAGCTGCTGCCCCTGTGATGGTGCTTAGAGTGAATGCGTTTGTGAACAAGTGAGTTCATGCACCAGCCCTTTAGGAGCAGCATCTTGGTCTCTGTGTTTCTCAGAGGCAGTGCCTGCTGGTTTTGACAGCCAGATGTTACGGGGATTCCTCTTTCCTGCAATGGTACCCTAGGCTGGGAAGTCTATGTGGGGCTGGGACCCCTTAGTCCTCAAGGGGCAATCACTGCAGCTGAGATATCGCTCCTGTTTTCTTAATTGCCACACAGCAGGTGTGGGACCAGTCCATTCAGCATCTCTGCCCCTCCTACCAACCTCAATTTGGTTTCTTCTTTATACCCTTAGGTATAGGAATTCTAATCAGCTAGTCTTCAGGTGGTTTTCAGTGATGGTTGTTCTATAATTAAGTTGCAGTTTTGATGTGGCCATGGGAGGAAGCTAGCTCAAAGTTTATCTACTCTACTATCTTGACTGGAAGTCTCAAGATTGCTCTTATTCTCTTTTTACCTCTATCTAGTCCTCCATTATGTATATATGCTGTAGTTTATTCAGTTAATTTCTTATGCTTGAACATTTAAGTACTTTCCAATATTTTGCAGTGATGGTAATGACTATCGTTAGAGGTACCTTTGAGGTAAATTTCTATAGGTAAGATTGCTGGGTCAAAATGTAATACCTATGTAGCTTTGTGATGATCAGTTCCCGTCTATTTTGCATTCTCACCAGCACTGTATGTGAGTGACTATTTCTTCACAGTATTATCAACGGATTGTATTGTCATACCTTTTAATTTGCATCCATCAGTTGGGTGAAAAATGACCTTGCACGCTTTGAAGCCTTATTCCTTTAGGTGGTGCTGTGACCCTGCAAATCTTTACGGGTATTTAGTATTTTGACATTAAGGGCTGGATTTTCTGTTTCGTGGGATGGTTTTGCCACTGCCTTTTCTAAGTTCTATACTTCTCTCATTCCCTTCTTAAGCCTTCCCTTTTGTCCACTCCACCACCTCAGGTTTACCGTGGTGGGTGAATGGAGAAAAGTCTGTTGCAATTTGTTTTTTTCTCTGGTTACAGATAACAAGCGATCTGCTGTTTCTTAAAACAGCTGAAGGTTTGATTAATGTGTGATATTATTTGCTCTGTGTGTTGGTTTAGGGGGGACTAATGTGAGTGGTACTATTTAAAATCAGACGATCATTATTGTCCTCTAGCCCCAGAAGTCCTAGTTGTGAAATTTAATGAATTTAAATATGGTTTATTTATAACTACATTCTGAATTCCTATGAGGCTGTCCAAGCATCTATCATTTTTTTAGATTGCTTTTCTTCGCATTAGTTGGTTGATAGTAAAGGAATACATATTTATTTCAGTAGTCAATGAAAAAGATAATTTCTTTTCTATCCAAGAGCATAACATATCTAATATATTCCTGAATATGATGTACTTGGTCACTGTTTTTCTGTGTCAAAAATAAGAATAGACATAAAAAGAAGCTGAGAATGAATGTTGAATTTTTTTGGCTTCTTCTCTAATCGTATGCTTTCCACTTTTCCTTACCCTGGCTCATCCCTGGGATTGATGTTCAGTTGCTTTTCTAGTCCGTTTGTGACTGTTTTCTTGCCATGGTGTTGATGAAGTAATAGATAGAACTTACTAGAAACCTGGTAGTTCGGTGAGAACTTAATCAGGCTATTGGTAGTGCTCCAGGCTCTCTTGTTCTTTGGGTTTTTTCCTATGGTTTCTCATTCCCATTACTTGTAGATAACCCTGGGTGCCATGATGGAGGATTTTCTGTCTTCCAGAGGGTTTTTTGAAGGGAAATAATTTGGGGAGAGTGAAAGCCCCTGATCCCAGGGGTGGATGAATATTTACCAATCCATCATCAGCATTCTTTTACAGACACTAGCCTAATAGTGAGAAACTTGCTGTTAATTTTCAAATTAAAGTCTTACCTAAGTAAGTATCTGTAAACATCCATACTTTTTAAGTGAGTTAATAGTTATCTGCTTAAGACATCATACCTTACCATTGATGCTGCTGTTTATCTTGCAACATAAATGAAATAACTTACTAACACATGATCATGTGAAAAATACATACTTTTCTAATTGTGTTCACAGTTGCATTATTTATTGCTTTGGCTTTTTACCCAAATACTTTCAGACTGTGTGAATTCAGTAGTAACTTTCTATTCTACTGTCAACTTGAAATGCCGAAGGGACTTTTCAAATGAACAATTGTAATGCTAATTTTTTTAAACATATTGTGTATTATACTTTTCATTTAAATGTAGATGAAGGCATTCACAGTATTTCTGGAATATTTCTTAAATGGGAAAATATTTCAACTTTGTTATTATGTTTTTTAATAATCTACTTCGTGGTTTATTAGGGGAAGAATTCCTAGAAATAATAAAAGTAATTTTATTTCTTTACAATGTTTGGTACAAATTTCACATGAATTTATTAAAATACTAACAACTGATGAAGAATAATGTCTAATAGAGCTATTTTTGTCTGCTGTCTCTGTAACTTTATAAAACATTACAGATTGTTTATCGAGCAATATTGCTAATATGGTTTATTTAATCTTTTAGAAAGGACAGCTGGGCAGACCGATTCTGGATGTTCCGTATTGGAATGCAAAACCAGCTCCCATGCCTAACATTGGATCAAAATATGGAAGAAAAGCTACCTGGATAGGTGCCAGTGGGGACCAGACTTTCTTACGAATCGATGAAGCACTTATTAATTCGCATGTACTTGCCACATCAGAAATTTTTGCCAGTAAACACATAATAGGTAATTCCCAAAACAAACAGATGTCCCTACCAAAAACCCTTATCTTGATTGATAGCAAATGGTTCATCTTTCCCTATTATTATGAGATATAATCTTGTAGCTTTTTTTTCTTTCTGTTTGAAGAAATTTCAAAGCTTCTAACTATCTGTCTTTATATTCTTTGTGCTGGAAGAATGGAATAATTGGGAACCAAAGTATTTATAGAAACCAAAGTATTTATTTATAAGTTAGAGAATGGTGGAAATATGAGCTTAATTGTTGTATGATAAAACTTTATTTGAAAGGAGGAATTTTTCTGTATTGGTTCTTGTCAATAAATGATAGAAATTAATTTTTGGGAAGGTTACATGGACCAAACTTTTTTTAAGTTTTGATAATACCATAATATCAACCCATACTTGTTTCCATGATATCCTTAATTATGTAATAGAGTGGTATAGCGTAGAAATTAATAGCTTGTGTTGTTGGATTTAGACAGCCTGAGGTTTTAATCCTAATTCTGCTACTTAAACATTTTTAATTACTTAAACTCTTTAAGTCTCAGTTTCTTCATCTGTAAAATGGAGATAATAATAATACGTACCTTATAAGTAGTATTTACCTTATAAGTTAGGGGAATATGAAAAGGTAATGTATTATTAAAATATGTAAATATTTTTTCTCAAGGCTTAGTACCTGCTTCTATATCAGAACCTCCTCCATTTAAATGTCTTTTGATAAATAAAGTGGATGGGAGTTGTAAAACTTTTAATGACTCTGAACAAGAGGATCTGCAAGGATTTGGTGTATGTCTTGATCCTGTGTATGATGTCATTTGGAGGTAAGCTTCTCTGTTTATAAAATAAGAAAATAAATTTTGATCAAATTATGGTCTTGTAGTACTTACAAAACTTATATGTGGGCAGACTTTTCACAAATGAGAACTCTTCTGTTTAACTGTTAACTGCACTTCTATTGTAGTGATTCACAGGGCCTCGTACAGTACAGTGTAGTGGTTAAGAGTGTGCGTTGTGCACCAGACTGCCTAGGTTCATCCCACCTCCACAGTTTGCTTTCTGCTGCCCTTGGAGAAGTTACATTGAGTCTGTGTGCCTCACTTTTCTCATTTATAAAATAATAATAGTACCTACTGCATAGATCTTGACGAGGATTGGAGAGCTTAGAGCATAGGCACACACTAGGTGCTATTAGAAGTGTTTACTGCTGCCATTATACAATATTTAGCAGTTTCACTTTCAGGAGTTGTATTGCTAATTATTTTTAGCCTGTCAGCAATCCTATCTGTATTATAAAGAATTCATTCTATTTCTTGTTTCCTTAAATATCTAATTATTACCAGCTATGTAGAAGAAAGTATATGAAAGACAATAAAATACAGAGTAAATAAGGTAAATGAGCTTGCCCTTCAGGAATATACGTAACAAAATTCCCATATTTGTAGATAAATGTGCAGGTTTATTAAACTCTATAAATTATAAAAATGTAGAGATGGATACAGGTACATGAGAAACTTAAAAAATTATATTGTATTTGTTTAAAATTTCTTATGATGCTTTATATACAAAATGAGTAAAGAAAAGAGTTATTCTCAGCATTTCTAGCTTTCAATAATAATAGGTATACCTCACCATTACCAGGGGGACTCATCATAGGACTTAGTTTTTCCCCTCTTGCATTGTTTATTTGGCCTGTCTTAGTAGTCAGGAATTCAGATAAGTTGAAAGGTTGAAGTGTGGTGTAGGTAAGGAGAGGGAAAAGACTTTTCTGTCTTCTGCCCATGCTTGCTTTCACTCCCATCAGCCAGCCAAGTCTTAAGAGGCCTGTTTTCTATCAATCCTGAGGCTTGCACTCAGAGTGAAGGAATTCTAGTGCTTCCCAAGCTGTTGTCCTGCTTACTGTCTCATTTAGGCATTTTGTTAGAAGCCCTGGAGGCCATAATTGAGTTAAGCAGTGCTTTCAAATCTTCCTATCAGCATTATATGTATAGATTCGACAACCAGAGACTACAGGTGAATTGTCTTGTAGCAGTTCTAATGAAGACATAAGGCAGTAAGAACCAAAATTAGAGTGGTCACAGTGGGATATTATGGAGGGGATTGAGAGGTGAATGGTGTAAAGATAGAATTGTCCTCAATAATTTACTGATTAGAAGTCAATATAGAAGAGACTTAGTTACCAAAGGGTAAGCTCTGGTTTAGACCTATGATTAAATTGATGTTTTATTTTCTATAATTCTTACGTGTTTTACTTTTAAATGAAGTAAATTTGCATTAACAAAATAAAAATAGGCAGTATGGAGTTTGTTTCTGGGTGCATTTGCTAAATTAGAAATGCATTCTCTAAATGAGAGACAACAGTAGAACTAAGATTCTAACAATATAATTGGAACCATTTCCCTGGGGTCTTAACAGAATTCCGAAGTGCGGTATCCAGTTAGGTGAACCTGGCCTTTTTCACATATGGTGGTAACAATGGGATAGATGATCTCGAATGTCTTGCCAGGTCTTGATCATGTACCCCCTTGTTCCAAAACAGATTAAAAGATGGACAGTCTTCTCTTGTGTTTCAGTGAAACAGCTGAAAGGTGTTTTTCTTTAATCAGCATCAGAGTTTCATTTCATTATCCCGACTTCTGGCTGCTTTGTATCCTTTGTGTTTTTCAGTAGGGTACTTGTATTTTACAGCTATCGTAGACATTGCGGATTCAATATTACCTTACTTTGACTTTCCTTCCAGCGTGAACCTGCTTTCTCCTTTTGTATTCTCCTAACAGCTACCTTCTCCTGAATAATTAGAAACTTAGCATCTAGAAAGAGCAGATCAATGTTAAGAATAGTAATTTTATTTCCCACTTCAAAATTTACACAAATAACACATGAATATGTGTTGTTACTTTTTAAAAAGCAAAGTATAAATACAGGAAAAAATGTGTGGTCCTTGTTCAAATCTTGTTCTTCTCCACACCAAGTGGGGTTGCAAGGTAGCCAGTGGGTCCCAAGGTTCCAGTTTGGTTTATATTGTTTCATACCTTTTAAAAAGCTTGTGTTTTAGTTTTTTTTTATATAAATAAGAATATATTTATTTTAAAAGTGAGATTTTTTACTAAACAATAATTTATAAATCTTTCCAGGTCAGTACTTCAAAACCTGTATAGAATTCTGTAGCCTGAATATACCAAAATATGCTTAACTGTTTCCCTATTGATGAACAGTTTAGATTTTGTAATGTTTTGGTAGTACCTTCGATGCTACACACAGACATATATACACACAGTTTTGTATCCATGTGAGCTTATTTCTGTAAGATAGCTTTCTAGAAATGCAACTCCTGAGTCAAAAGATACTCATAAAATTTGATATATACTGCCAAATTGCCCATCAATACTCTCTCACCAACTGCATATAAGAATTCATATTTCCCCATACTATTAGCATCAGTAAACACTACTATTGTTATTTTTAATTTTCGCAGTTTTAATTTTATTATTCAAGAAATATCTAAATATATACGATATGGTAAGTAAAGGATGATTCAAAGTGAATAAGATTGACAATGCCCTTGTTATGGAAGTTGATTTTTTTTAGCGGAGATATAGATTATATGAAAGTGAATTATATACTGTTTAGACCATGCTCAGCACCATTAAGGAAAAGGAGGGTGCTGTGATTGAGAATAATAGCTGTGGTCTATTTTCCATACAATGGAGACAATATAAGTTAAGAGCTTAAAGTATAAGAAAGAACCAGGCATTTGAAGAGTCAAGAAAAGTTTTCCAAGCAGGAAGAGCTTAGTAGACCCAAATGCCCTGATGTAAGCAAGAGCTTGACAGTGTTTTAGGAATTTGAAGACAGCCAGTATGGCCAAAGCACAGTGAGTGGCTTGCAGTAACATCAGAGGGGTAGGAAGGACCAGGATAGACAGACTTTGGAGGTAGATTAAGGAATTTGAAGGCTTCAAATATAAGAAGCCTTTGTAGGATTCAAGCTGGGAAATGACATTAAACGACAGTCCTTATTGTGTGGAACATGGATTGGAAGGAGGCAAGAGTAGATACAGGAGGTCAGTACAGCAGTGCAGGGGGGGAGGTAATGGCTTGAAACCAGGATTGGGGAAGAGGGAGAGAAGCAGTCAGCAGCATATATTTTGGAATAGAACCAACAGGACTTGCTTGTATTTGGAAGGTTAAGGAAAGGAAGTAGTGAAGGATGATTGCCAAGTTTCTGACTTCAGTATTTGAGTAGACATCAGTGGCATTAACTGAGCCAGGTAAGGCAGAGAGAAGAATACATCTGTCAAGACATCTGTTTTTGACATTTTTACTTTCGGATCTAAGTGAACAAATTAAGTGGGCAATTAGATAATAGAGTCAGGCTCAAAGGACTAGTCTGAACTGGGGATATAAATTCTTTTTTTATTTAAAATTTATTGGGGTGACAATGGTTAATAAAATTACATAGGTTTCCAGTGTACATCTGTAATGTATCATCTATATATCACATTGTGTGTTCAGCACCCAGAGTCAGTTCTCCTTCCATCACAATATATTTGACCCCATTTACCCTTATCTACCACCCCCCTCTTTCCTTACTTTCTGGTATCCACTGAACTCTTGTCTGTGTCTATAGTTTCTGTTTCTTTATTTGTTTGTCTTGTTCCTTTGTTGCTTTCAGTTTTACATCTCACATATCAGTGAAGCCATATGACTCTTGACTTGTTCTGTCTGACTTATTTCACTTAGCATAATCATCTCAAGATCCAGTAAAGTTGCCAGCTACAGGATCAATGTACAATAATCCATTGCATTCCTATATACTAACAATGAAATGTCAGAAAAAGAAAAAACAATCCCCTTTGTAATTGCAGCAAAAAGAATAAAATACCGAGGAATAAACTTAACCAAGGATGTGAAAGACCTATACACTGAAATATAAGACATTTCTAAAAGAAATTGAAGAAGACACAAAGAGATGGAAAGACACTCCATGTTCATGGATTGGAAGAATCATCATAGTTAAAATGGCAATATTACCCAAAGCAAAATACAGATTTAATGCAATCCCCATCAAAATCCCAATGACATTTTTAAAGAAATAGAACAGAAAAACTATAGGATTTGTATGGAACCACAAATGAGCCCAAGTAGCCAGAGCAATTTTAAGAAAAAAGAATAATGCTGGAGGTATCACACTCCCTGTCTTGAGCTTGTACTACAGGGCAACAATAATTGAAACAGTAGGGTATTGGCAGAAAAACAGACACACAGACCAGTGAAATAGAATTGAAAACCCAGAAATAAACCCGTATAAATATGGACAGATAATTTTTGACAGAAGAGCCAAAAACATTCAATGGAGAAAAGAAAGCCTCTTCAATAAATGGTCCTGTGAGAATTGGAAAGCCATGTGCAAAAGAGTGAAACTAGACTGCTGTCTGTCACCATGTACCAAAATTAACTCAAAATGGATCAAAGACCTAAACATATAAGACCTGAAACAATAAACTGCATAGAAGAAAACATAGGTACGAAACTTATGAACCTTGGGCTTAAAGAGGATATTATGAATTTGACCTCAAAGGCAAGGGAAGTAAAAGGTAACATAAATGAATGGGACTATATCAAACTAAAGAGCTTCTGCACAGCAAAAGAAACCATTGACAAAATAAAGAGGCATTCAACCGAATGGGAGAAGATATTTGCAAACAATGCCTCCGATAAGCGGCTAATGTCCAAAATACTTAAGGAACTCATACAACTCAACAACAAACGAACAATCCATCTAATTAAAAAATGGGCAGAGGATCTGAATAGGCATTTCTCCAAAGAGGACATGCAGATGGACAATAGACACATGAAAAGATGTTCAACGTCACTGATCATCAGAGAAATGCAAATAAAAACCACAATGAGATATCACCTCACACCCGTTAGAATGGCTGTCATCAACAAGACAAATAATAGCAAGTGTTGGAGAGACTGTGGAGAAAAAGGAACCCTCATACACTGTTGGTGGGAATGCAGATTGGTGCAGCCACCATGGAAGGCAGTGTGGAGGTTCCTCAAAAAACTAAGAATAGGATTATCATATGACCTAGTTATCCCTCTCCTAGGTATATACTACCAAAAAATCTGAAAACATTTATCCTGGGCCCATCTTTGAGACATACTTGCATGTGCTCCGATGTTCATTGCAGCTTTATTTATGGTGGCCAAGATATGGAAACAAAGTGTCCTTCGATAGATGACTGGATAAAGATGTGGTATATTGATATATACACAATGCAATACTACTCGCCATAAAAAAAAGATGAAATAGTGCCATTTGCGACAACAGGGATATAAATTTGAGAATTTTTAGTTTATGGTGTTGAATGAGATCACTAGGCAGAGAATTTAGGTTGAGAAGAGTCCTGGACCAAGCCCAGACCTTCCACAATTTAGCGGTTAGATGGGAGAGGAAGAGCTAGTTAGGAGACAAGCAGGAGCAGACAGTGAACTATGAGAAAAAGCCGGAGGGTGTGCTGACACAGAGGTGAGGAGAGGAGAGAAGGCACGGTCAGCGGTGTTGAACACTGATGAGGGCTGACTGAATAGGTGACAAAAAATTCCACTGTGTTTGGATAATTAGAAATCATTTGCAACTTTGAGAAGAACAGTGTCATTAAAGTGTTAGATGTACAAACCAGATTGGGGTGGTTTGAAGAGTGAATTGGGGATTTCCACCTCCGGCAAGGTAAACTGAACACTTTGAAGGACCTATGTTGTTTATGTTGTTTTTAAGTTTATACTTGATACATTGCTTGGTACTCAACCAAGATATCACTGATATAATTCTGCCCGTTCCTCCCCACCCCCCACCCCACCTCAAAGAAAACCAATGTAAAAATAAAATCATGACCTCCATGAGGTGACCCTTGAGCACTTAGTAGTCAGCCCTATAAGCACAGGATTTTGCTGAGGGTAAATGCTGAGTTTAGCACAGCAATTTGGAAAACTAGCCCTGTGCCAGCTGCAAGGTAAGGGCGATGGAAACTGATCTTGCGACTCTCAGATTAAGCTTCTACCCTCAGAATGAGGCTAGAATGGGATCAGATAGGTAATACCCCTTTATCGCCAGCAGAAGGCACGTGTAAATAAGCTTTGGAGAAAATTCTGTCATTTAGGCCCACAGATTTTTAACCAGTTAAGATTAAATGAAAGAAAAGCTCAAAGTCTAAGATTGCTAAACGTAAGGAATATCACTGTTAGTGAAATTCAACAAAAGAACAATCAACAAGATCAATTTCAGATCATGTAACTGTCAGAAACAATATAAATCAACTTTTAATTTAAATTAATGTTTGAAATGTTTAAAAAATAAAAAATGGACTCTCCAAATTAAGCAAGCAAGACTGAAAATGAGACTCAAAATGATGATGAGGCATGCTTTAAAAACAACCAAGGAGAACTCTTATAAATGAAGGATATGTTTTAAATTAATGCATGTGTAAATCAGGAGATTTGAACAAGTGAAAAATACATGTAAGGAAATTACCCAGAATGCACAGAAAGACAACAATATAAAAAATATGGAAGTTAAGATGTTTGAAGAATAATGTGAAGATCTAGATGACATCCAAGAAGGAAATATTGGAGATTAGAGAAAAAAGAGGAGAAGCAATATTTGAAGAGATAATGCTTAAGGATTTCCCAGACCCAAAAAGAGATTTGAAGCCACAGATACTAGAAATTACAGGTTTTCATTATCTGTAATCAAGAGAGACCATAGTGAAATTATAGAACACTAAAGACCAAGAGAAAAATCTTAAATACAACTAGAGAGAAAACAATGATCACCTACAAAAGAATAACAGATGAATAGAACTTCTCAAAAGAAATAATACAATAGTATTAGTGCTAATTATAGCAGCTACTTTAATAGAATTCATTCTGTCCAGTATTAATGTTGCTTAAAAATAATTTTAAAAATTTTAATTGCAGTAAAAACATAGCATGAAAGTTACCATTTAACCATTTTTAAGTGTAGGATTTAATAGTGTAAAATACATTCACATTGTTGTACAATGTGTCTCGAGAACATTTTCATCTTACAAAACTGAAACTCTATACCCAAAGAACAATTTCCCTTTTCTCCCTGCTTCCAGCCCCTGGCAACCACCATTCTACTTTCTGTTTTTATTAATTTGACTACTGTAGATAGATAACGCATGCAAGTGTAATAATACAGTATTTGTCTTTGTGACTAGCTGTTCCACTTAGTATTGGGTTGTCGGAAAAGTCATGACACATTTTTGCATCTAAAAACAGAAAACACATCATGACTTTTCCGACAGCCCAATATAATATCCTCAAGGTTCATCCCCATTGTAGCCTATGGCAGGATTTCCTTTTTAAGGCTGAATAATATTCCATTGTATGTTTGTACCACGTTTTGTTCATCCATGCATCATCCATCTATGGATGCTTGGGTTTCCACCTCTTGGCTATTGTGTGTAATGCTGCTATGAACGTGGGTGGGCAAATACGTCTTTGAGATTCTGCTTTTAGTTCTTTTGGGTATAAACCCAGAAATGGGATTGCTAGATTTAAGTGCTTTTATATTTAGTGAATGTGGATTATCAAACTCCATTGATTGAGATCATCCTTTCTAAAGTAATCTGAGATGCCAGCTACATCTTACATGAATCAAATTTTCAATTGGACCAATGTTTTTTATAGACATAGTGATTGTGAAAATGAGGACTTTCTCTTCCTTCGCATATACTCTTGTACCTATGTTTTAGGAACTTTGTGTAAAATCATCCACAGCAGCATTTTTTATCATGGAAAATTGAGTGGTTTTCATTTTTTTGCTATCAATAAAAGAACAGACAATAGTTGTGATAAATTCACATGAGCTAATACTGTGCTAATGAGAATGAATGAACTTCCAGCCATATGCCACAATATAAATGCATTTTAAAAACATTCTGTTGTTTGAAGAAAGCAAGCCATGGAAGAATACATAAAGAGTGTATCCTATTTATATACAATTAAAAAGATGAAACTTATAATATACTATTTTGGTACAAATATGAAAAATCATAAAGCAGGAGAGTAATAACTTTTGAAATTCAAGGTAATTGTGACTTTTGGAAGGAAAAGGAAAAGAATTGAGTAGGGAGGGAGACACAGGATACTTAAAAGATAATGGTAATTTTCCTTTTACTAGTGCATATTGTGTCTTTATTCTCCACACTTATTTTGAAAATATTTTAACTATTCTTTTGTGTGTACTTAATATTGTTAAACACAATATTTCTAAACACAAGCTTTTCTAAAAAGAATTCAAAGAATAAAAGAGGTAAAGAAGTGGAGACAGCTTTTCGAGAATCTTGTTATGAAAGAGATGAAAGGAATGAGATTATGGCAGGAGCGCATTGTGGGTTCCTTATAGTTTCATTGAAGCTTTACTGTTTATTAGTCAGGCTGAACGTCTGCATACATTCTATTTGTGCTTCCTTGCTAAGATCAGCATTCCGTGTCTTTTGCCCACTTTTAGTATTGGATTGATTTTCTCTCACTGGCTTATAAGAGCTCTTATATGTTGCAGATATTGTTGTTTTGCTTCATATGTATGTTTCACATATTTTCTTTTGACCTGCCCTTTGTCTTTAAACTTTATAAATGGAGATTTTGTTGTACACAATCGTCATATCTCTATGTACACATCAGATTGTTAAATGTACTATTGCTCTATTATCCATGAAGTATTATGGTCTATATTACTATTTTGTTTAAATTGTTTTACTTGTGACATAAATTATTTATATGTTTAGTTCAGATATGGAAAATAAAGAGCTACGTTTTGTCCTGTGTAAGCTGGCTGTATTCTCTTTGTATCATCAATTATACTTTAGAAATTCTTTATAATGAAACTGTGTGTTCAGGTGCTGTAATTACTCTCTCTTCCTTGAAAGGTTTCGACCCAACACTAGAGAGCTGTGGTGTTACAATGCAGTGGTTGCTGATGCCAGACTTCCTTCTGCAGCAGACATGCAGTCCAGATGCAGTATTCTAAGTCCTGAACTTGCCTTACCAACAGGATCAAGGGCTCTCACCACCCGATCGCATGCAGCTTTGCACATTCTAGGTAGTGTTGCTATTTGATGATACGTAATTTAATTAATTTTCATTAATGTGTGCTGAGTATTCTTTTAAGAGTGTTTACATCCATATATTATTCTTTCATGTTTGTTAAACAATGATATGCTAGGTGAAAAATAAGTTAAATCCTTTAAGAGATTTATCCTACAGAAAATAATAAATCAGACTTAAACCAACACTGTGAAAGAGTCATATATGCCCAAATATAAATTAACTCTGAATATAATTTTCCTAATATGTAGATCTTTAAAAAAAATCACGTTTTTGCTTAACGTGACTATATAAACTTTAAAGATGTAGATTGAATGTTCAAATGTATAATTATAACACTTAATTTATGTACGTCATTTTAAAATAAGTTCTATAAAATATTATGTGAATTTTATACATGCTAAGTCTCTCTTTTTACGTGAGAAAGTTTTCCACATGATATCAACTTCGCTTCTGTGTAATTAATTTGAGATATGCATTTTTTCAGTATATTATTCTGTTGCTGGATATTTTATACTAATTCACATAACTACTTATTGCTTTTAAAAATTATCCTTAAAAAGATTCAATTATGTTTATGTAAATTTTCTGATTATGAAATCATATTCCTAAGCATAATTACTAGGTCATAACTATAATTACTTCTTTTTTCACAAATTTCATCTGGTAACCATTGTAAACTAGCATCGATTAAGGTTACCTTAGGCTATTGTGTCTTCCTCAAATACTACATTAAGAATCAAACTAAACTATTCAGAGAATTTCATAAAAGGAAGAACCTTGTAGGGACTCAAAGATTAAGTGATTCCAACTCTTCAGAGATATGGTTTTGTGAAAACTATTGTCCTATAGTGTGTTTAAATATGGTAAATACCCAGATGGAGGAGAGTGTTTATTGGTTGTATTTGTCCATGAAACGTTGTTTAAAGCTCAGAGTACATTTGTTGAGCATACTGCTAGTTTAATTTATCCCTACAGCATCTCATATCATCAGTATTCTGGGAACTTTTAATTTCAAGGAGTTGAATTCTTGTTTGTTTGTTTTTAGGTTGTCTTGATACCTTGGCAACTATGCAGGATTTAAAAATGGGTGTTGCAAGTACAGAGGAGGAGACTCAAGCTGTAATGAAGGTTTATTCCAAAGAAGATTACAGTGTAGTGAACAGGTTTGAAAGTATGTATGCTTACGTTTATGAAATATTGTCTTCTAACTGAAATGTATGTGAATATTTTAAAACATAAATTATCTTTTTTTTTTTAAGGTCATGGAGGGGGCTGGGGTTACTCTGCTCATTCAGTAGAAGCGATACGCTTTAGTGCTGACACTGATATTTTACTTGGTGGTCTTGGTCTGTTTGGAGGTAGAGGAGAATATACTGCTAAAATTAAGGTAAGCAGTTCTATGACACACCCTTTTTGTTTGAAAATGTTGGTTTTGACTTAGTTTATTATTTTATATAATGCTTGCTCTTAAAAAGGACAAGGAAACATAGCTAAAATCTAGTACATACAATAATACTGTCATTAACTCATTGAAAAATCAAAAGGTAAGTAAGAAGGGAGCAAATGAATAGAAAATGATATTTCAATAATTTTCGACTGAAAAAGACCTTTCAGTCGATTTCAGTCCTTTGTGCTGAACTCCTAGTGGTCTAAGAACAGCACTATTGTTTTATGTGTCTAGTTTCTTGTAGCCTAAAAATGACAGGAGGCACACTGTTTTGATGGAGGGACATTTTAATGTAGCTTTCAAAGACTTTAACAATTGAAATGCCAAATGCTATTCAAACAGACAAGAGCACCCCAGGAGTGGAGACCAGGGATGAAGTGAGAGATAGAGTATAGGGGATGGATTCCATTTGGTAGTGGATTCCATTTGGTAGACAAACTAAAAATAATCAAAAGTTGTAAGTTAACCAGACTGATTCATCTCAGCAAGGGTCAACAATTATTCTCAGTAAAGGTTATTTGTATTCATTGAAAATAAAATAGTTTGAATATTCTCCTCAAATTATCTGATTTCGCTCTTAAAGTAAAAGGGAAAACTATAGTTTGTGCCTTAATTTCAATAGCAGTCTTCATAAAAAACCCTTAAATGCTATCTGTTCAGGAGGTATTTTCTTAATTCTCTCAATAATATCTAAAAGTTACACTGATGTGTTAAAACTCCCTTACAATGATGGTTTCTGAGGATACTACTCATAAAGCCTCAACCAGACTGACAAATATAGAAAATATTTGCTTATTTCTGGTTACAATTAGAATACATGTGCTACAAAAGTTCAGAGAATATAGAAATGAAGAAAGTAAAAATTTAAAGTCCCTGGAGTTATATAGCGAGTAGGGATGGAATAATAAAGGACATCTATAATATATATATGTTGATAATAAGAAAAATAGTAATTTTAGTTTTTGCTCACTTCATAGCACCTGCTTTAAATGGTTATTTTAGGATGTTTTGATTTAAAGTCAAGGTAGAGAAGCAAACTCAGTGATTTGTGCAGTCCTAGTTGGCAATATCTAAGCTCATCAGGAAGGTGATTTTGTTCTTGGCCCTGAGAGGTTTTTTCCTATAATATTGAACACCATAGTGGGCCTATCTCTAGTAGTTGTGATAGAGAATTATAAAGGCCTTCCATACATGTTGTTTTTATATTGCACTATTTTTCTCTTTTAAGTCTCAAATCCTGCTTTACTCTTCTCATCCCTTGAAGTGATCATATCATTGTATTCGGTGACTCAATGGGTGTCTTTTTTTTCCTTTCTTCACCTCTGAGGTATACATTTTGTTGTATAAAGACCTCTTCTTTATTTTTTGTTTTGTTTTGTTTTGTTTTCATATCTCTGGTTGTTTCTTTCCTTTGTAGGTTTGTTTGCTTCCGCTCTGGCCACTCAGTGTTGGAGTTCTTCTAGGCTGAGCTCTAGGCCTCTTTCTTCACTCTGTATTTTCTCCTAGGTATCCTCTTCTAAGTCTGAAGTTTCAGCGTTCCATTATGCCTAAATTTATATCTCCAGCTCAGACTTTTTCTTTGACCCGTTTCTGTGTAAATGTTTTAAAGGCATGCCAGTTGTCAGTCTTTATATCACAACTGAGTTCATGCTCTTATCCCAGGACCTGGCTGTCTCCCAGTGATCCCTCCTCTGAATAGTACTACCCACCATATACTTGTTACAGAAGCCAGAAACCTAACTGTCTTTCTTGCTAGGTCCTCCTCTATCTTTTTCTTCCACCTAAAGGGACTCTTTCATCATTCCCCTAGGCAAAGCTACTTGTCTTAGACTAGCCACCTCGCTGGTCTCTCTGCATAGTCTTAACTTTCTATATGTTCTGTCTCCATTTTCCCTCTTCTCATTCCTTCCTGAATGTACTCTAATCAGGTTTTTGCCCCAACATTCCACTGAAACTGCTCTTGTCAAGGATATCTTGTCAAGCGACTTCTTTATTGCTAAAACCAGTGGTCAGGTCTCAGTCCTCATCTTTCTTAACCATTCAACAGGATTTAATCCAGTTGAGCCTTTTCTTGACATACTTCTTCATTTGGCTCCTAAGACACCACTTCATTTTCTTACTGTCTCACTGACTGCTCTTCTTAACCTCCTTCTGGTTGTTCATCCATGACCCCTAAATGCTGGGGTGCCAGAACCCAGTCTTGGACATCTTTTTAAAGTATACTCACCCCCATGGTGATCCAGCCTTATGACTAATTATTTTTTCTGTGGTCACTCTCAGAGACCTCCGAAGTCATATATACAATCACCTACTCTGCACCTCCACTTGGATAGCTAGTAAGCACTTCGGATATAGCACACTCAGAACTAGGTTTCTGATGATCTCTGTAAAACTGCTCTTCTCCTGTTCTTCCACAGCCCAGTTAACTGACTCAGAATGGAGTTAACTCCATTCTTCCAATTGCTCAGGCCCCAAATCTTGGAGTCATCCTGGAATTTTTCTTTCACACTCCACCTCCACTTCAACAGCAAAGGTTGTTGGCTGCGCTTTGAAAACAAACCCAGGATTTAACCACTTCTAAAAACTGCCCCTGGTGTCAAGTTGGTCCAAACCACAGCCATTCTCACCTGGATTATTATAGTAGCCTCTCAACTTATATCCTGCTTCTGTACTTGATCCCATCAATGTATTCTCAATACAGTTGAGTGATTCTCTTTTAAAATATACACCAGAGTATGCCACTTCTCTGTTCAGATTCCTACAATGTCTTCCTATATTAGAATAAAAGCCAAAGGCTTTGCAAGAGCTTCTGTAAAGAACCCCGTCAGAACTGCCATCACCATTCTGACCTTGTGTTGTACAGGTCGCTTCCCTTGAATTCAGCCACACTAGCCTGCACTTGCTCCGCAGACATGCCAGGCATAGTCAAACCTCAGGACCTTTGCACTTGCTATTGCCTTGACTACAGCTCTTCACTTTGGTACCTGTGTGGCTCACTTCCTCATCATTTTCAGGTCTTAACTTGCTGGTGAGCCTATTTAAAACTGTAAGTCCTCTCCCTTATCACAAACTTACTCCCAATAGCCCAATTTTTGTTGTTGTTTACATCATTCACCCCTGCATTCTCAGTTCTTAGCACTGTGCCTGGCACACAATATGTATTCAAAAATATTTGTTGAATATATGCAGGGGAGCCAGGTTAGGGGCAAATCTTTAGGACCTTTATATTATGCTGTAAAAAGGGAAATGAGATACTACTGAATAACTTTAGATTAAGAAAGTATTCTCATAAGATATCATTTTAAAACATTAAAAGTGATAAACTTTCAACTTTGTGGAATATGGGTTAGAGCAAGGAGAGGATGGAAACAAGAAGACTGATTAGTTGTTATTGAACTATTCCAGCTAGTAACCGTGAATATGGGTGAATTGACAAGCTTTGATTCCAGCAGTAGGATATAGTGATGGCAGAGAGATACGGAAAAAATGGTTTTTCCAAGTCTTGCATCTGAATGACTAGGTGAGTGATAGTGCCTAATGTTAAATTAATCAAAACAGGGCAGGCAGGAGGAGGGAGAGATGAGTCACTTTAGAACTAGTGAGATTGAGCTGCTGGGGGAATCAAGTGACTGTGGAGAATAAGATCCAAGCTGAGGATGGATTTCAAATCATTAGCATATATGTCTCAAAAATTAGGACATATAGTGCAATAATTGTCCAATAGAAGTTAATGCCCCCTTCTCTTCCTTCTTAGTATTTTATGTGCCATTTTTATAGTTCGTCTGCTATAATTCTTAACAGAAATAAGTGTTTCTTTTTATATGTATTAGTCCATTTTTTAAAAAGACCTCTTCCTCATAATTTTTCTTTATTTTCACTTAATTTTATAACATTTTCCTATTTGATATCTTCTCTTTTTTCCTTTACCCAGACTCTGGGGTCCTCTCCTTTTATTATAACCTTTTTTTCCATACTCTTCATCTCTCCTTAACCCATGCCATACTATTTTGAACTATTTTTTGTTACTTTTTTTTTAAAAGGATCATTACCTTCTGTTATTCCTTTCTGTCTCCGTACCTAACATTTTTCTAGCTTTTTTTTTGCTGGGTATTTTTCAAGTGTTCCACAAGTAGTATTTCATTTAATTCTCACAATTACTATGAAATAGGCACTGTTAGTATCCATCTCCTTTTTATGGATGAGGAAACTGGGCCCTAGAATCTCACAACTAGTAAGTGGTGAAGCAAGATTCTACCTCACTTAGATAAATGCTTTGGTTGAGTTCTGTCACCTCCCTCTGATGTTTACATTTGGTACAGAGCTATTTGGAGCACTTGATATAAACAGATGAATATATAAAGAAGGAAAACTGAGATTAACATAGATCATAAGACATCATATATGTTTCTTGATTTAAATGTTTGTATATTTTGCTTAACATTAAAAAAGCAGGTGCTCTTTTTATTTATTTATTTTTTTACATATGTGGACACACACTAAACTATAAACATGTTACTCAGCAGATTTTCATGACTGAACAATTGCACACAATATGTTTTTCTCCTTTCCCCAGCTGTTTGAGTTGGGTCCTGATGGAGGAGATCATGAAACTGATGGAGACCTTCTTGCAGAGACTGATGTGTTGGCTTATGACTGTGCTGCTAGGTAAAGATTTCATTACTCAGTGTCATTCCTACATACTTAATATGAAAATTCATTATAAATGGATTAATGTAACTTAAAAAAGAAGTTTTAAATTTGTGATCAGACACTTGATAAATTAAATTATATATTAGGTAATGTGTTGCTTTCAACAACGCTGCATTAAAACTAATATCTTTCATATTTGTATTTCACAAGATAAATTAGCTATTTCTACAATGAAGATAAGTGGGAAATACTGTATACATATATTTTGCACACTTTTATTTTCATGCATCATTTAGAAAACACCTAATATGCTAGTCTTCTAGGGATGTGATTCAATCATTTACTACCTGTAGCATTATGTTGCATTTAGTGTCACATAGTCATAGTGGGCCATAATTCAGATCACCTGGATACTTTTAATACCATGCCTTAAGCATATGTTTGATGATAACAAGGTTGGGGAAGTGACCAGCTTAAGTGAAACCCCTTACTTAGGAGGTTACCAGAATCAGGATGTTTGTTTATGAAGGTTCGTTAAGTAAGAAGAGAGATAGATTTTATCAGTTCTCTCTGTGTAATTCTAAGAATGATCTCAACACTGTGTTATGACAAGTTAGTGATTTAAATCAGGAAATATGATGATGAGGAAAAGAAATTGAGCTTAATAATAATAATAGTACACTGTACTTTCCAGTGAGAGCTGTGTTAAGAAAACCTGTGTGATATGCATAAACTTTTCATTAGTGAAAATATTTTTTTTCTGAAAACAATAGTAAGGTATTGAGTTTGCTTTTAATAGATAAATTCTTTTGAGAACAAAATAGTAAACCTAAAGAAAATTCTGAATATTTCTTCACTTTAGGCATTAACCAATATCAGGAGATACTTTTTAAGTAACTTTTTATGTTATATACAAATGAAGAGTAGAGAAATTTCACGAAAGTTAATTGATTAATTTTTAACAAAGCTTTAAGATGCCATTGTCATTTAGCATTTATTTTTGAGCATATGATTATGAATAAGAAATATAATGTATAGTTTCATGTATAGAGAATCATCTAGATTTTCTTCATTTGCCTGCTAACAAAGCTAGAATCCCAAGACTAGCAAAACAGACTTCCATATCTTTCTCAGCAGCTCTTTAAACTTTCTACCTAGTACACTTGTGTATCTGTTTAATGCTTTAACCTAATCGGACACCTTATCATTTTCAGACCCTTCTTTGTATTTCATAACTTTGCAAATCCATTCATGACATTCTTCCCCTTCCTCAAGTACCTGTTATTCTTCTCTCTATCCCTGTTACAATCAATGCACATTCCTTCCCCTCTGTTACCTAGAACTTTGTAACTTTTGTATTACTTTATCAGATGCCTTATTTATATATACCCCTTTTCTCTCTTCTAATTTAGTAAAGTTTTTTTGTGTAGTTACTGTGTGACAGATTCAGTTCCAAACATTTTACCTGAATGAACTCAATCCTCAGAAGAACCCTATGAGCTAGACATTATTTTCACCTGATTTTCAGATGAAGGAAGTGAGTTACAGGAGAGGATATAGGAACTTGCCCAAGGCCAGGCAACTAAGTCACAAAGCCGGGCCTCAAACTCTAGAGCCATTTTCTTTACATGCTGTCTCTCAAAAACTTTAGTTAAATAAATGAACTTTAAAACTAAAGTTCAAAATTTCATTTTCCAACAAAACTGGCATGTTTTTTTAAACAACAATTTAAAATTTTTTGGTCTTATTTTAAGGAGTTTTATAACATTTAAACAAGTTTTATAGTTCAGGATGGAGGGGAAAGATATGCAATGCCATTACCATAACAGAGGTAACTATTATTTGTGTTCTTGTCTAGACTATTTTAAATAGAGGGTTTTTAATGACAAGAATCTTTCAATACAATGAATTTCATGTTTTGTTTATAAAGGATTTTAAAAATAAATGTATGTAACAGGGAAGTGCAAAGTCATTGTCTTTGACCCACTGAATTTTCTCTCAGGGAAAAATATGCAATGATGTTTGATGAACCAGTTCTCCTGCAAGCTGGATGGTGGTATGTAGCTTGGGCTCGAGTGTCAGGACCCAGCAGTGACTGTGGATCTCATGGACAAGCTTCTATTACCACAGATGATGGGTAAGAAAACTGTTTAAGTGTTACTTCAACAATCTTTGTTAGTGAAATATTGTTTAGAAAGCTCAGAGGTCTTCTAGTAGGATAAAAATCTCAGTAAGGCTAGAGCGTAATATGATTGCTAATAATTAAATCCATTTAATCTCATGCCAAGTTAAAATCTAGACAGAGCAAGGAGATACTAGGACAGCAATTCTTTATTGTTGTCAGGTGGCATTTGTATGTATTTCTGGGTGTTAACATTTTTTAAAAGCTTATTACTAAATTAGAAATTATATAGAGGAAAGTGACAAGGATAGTTCGGATTTGGAAACCATAAAAAAGAAATACATGCTTTCTATAAAATTTGACAGTGCTTATGAAAACAGTGTATAAATTGCAACGCTTCTGTGATATGAAATGGCATAGTTTTAATAACATGTCGGGAAATTTACTGTTTAAAGTTCATGTATAAAGTGCTTTTCAGTTTATGAAACACTTTCATATATATTATCTCATTTGATGCCCTCAACAACTTTGTGAAGCAGTTATTAGCTCCATTTTACACCCGGGAATCAAGAGACAAAAGATGAAATGAGTTGCTTCAAGTCATACGATTGGCATACCGTTTGGGAGAACCAAGTCTAGTCCTGGAGTCTCATGACTCTAAGACTAACCTTCTTTATACTCTGTACTCTGATTCATGTGTTTGAAAGGACCATCGTTTATAAGAGAAATTCAATTTGTTTTTTATTATTCTTGAGCCTAAGTGATTTGAAATGGGTAGAAGTTATATAATAGTATATTTCAGATAGTGTTTTCAACTCATAACAGAGCTGACCAAAAAAAGAACAGACTAATTTATGAAGTGAATTCCATGTTACTGAATATTCAAGTAGACTGCTGTAGAAAAATTAAGTCTATTGTTGTATGTATCCTTTTCAATTTACTGCAAGACTGTATGCTGGAACTGTGGAGGCTGCTTCTATGCTGAACTGTATGATTCCCATATACAGTTCATTCAACCTTGAAATATTATAGTAATTTGAAGCTAAAGCTTATTATGGTGTATCTAGTTGAGCAGATTTTAAACTGTAATTTGAAATATTTTGTTAAAAGCATATTGCTCTGATTAAAGTTGAGCGAGAAGAGCCAAGCAGGGCACAGGACACCTACTCACCCAGTGCTGCCTCATCAAGTTCAGTGTCTTCATTTTACTGATTAAGCCATTTAGAGCTAGAACTAAAATTAGAATAGTACTTTTTTACTTGTATTTTTTTCCTTAAGGAGTGAATCTCTGTTCATTAACATAAGATTTGTAAATATGATTCTTAAATTACTTATTTCGTTTAATGAATCTTGAACTATGTTGGTTTTGGTATTATTGTTATTTTTTTTCCTCTTCTTAGGGTTGTTTTCCAATTTAAGAGTTCAAAGAAATCAAACAATGGCACAGATGTGAATGCTGGTCAGATACCTCAATTATTATACAGGTATTTAGCATATTTATAATTAATTAATGAAGTTTATTCTTTTGCTATAATGAACTAGGATCACTATAAAATATATGATATAAAAAGGAAGAAATTATTTGAAGCATTCAGGAAATTATAATATACTAGTATAAATGTGGCTACACTTAACAAACACGTTTAATGTTTTGTATATTTTTAAACATTTTCTACATCAAGCTTAGTTTTAAACTTTAACTCATGATTCAGATTATCTGTATATACCAATAACAAAATTTTAGTTTTGTTATGTTTTTAACCTCTCTATTGATTTTTTTACCAATTTCAGAATTTTATAAACTAATAAAATTTGTCTTAGAGAAATGAAATCAGGGTGTTAGAACGAGATTTTGGGTGTAGGCCTGATTGATGTGCTGTAGTCCTGTGTTTCTTGTTCATCTTACCTTGTGATGGAAGGAATTGGAAAATACCTCACTGCTGAAAAATTTCCACCTTTAATTGAAATATCAAATAATAACTTGTTTATGTGACAATATTATATTTTTGCCATTATTTAAGAATTTTTATTACTTTATGGTAATCGAGATACATATGGAAGCATATGCCTTATGTGTGTGTCCAGCTACTTCTAGGAGATTACTGTGGTAATGTTAAAAATAAAGTATGCAAATAGATATAAACCCTCATTAAAAAATGTTATTCTTACATTAAGTAGTAAAAATCAAAGGAAATACCTCTAGAACCGATTCTCTGTCGCCTATGTCTTCCTTTCTTGTGATCACTTTAAGAATCTGAATATAAACCTCACTTTTCCCAAGAAGGGATTTTTGTTTGTTTTTATGCTCTCTATTATAGTTAGTATTTGTAATATGTAGTGTTATGAACATAACAAGTTGCTTAGACTACTGCTGGGTACACTTGTTGAATAACTTTTAAATAGAATTTAATAGTAGCATTGCTAGAGAACATAAGTTCTATATGTTATCTAGTAAGAGAAGAGATTTTCTACTACCCAGTCTTAGACAAAGGTAGGATTTAAAAAATGAAATGCTGGGCCTGCCGAGTGGCGGGATGGTTAAGAGCTGGCTTGGGACGCCAGAGGACTCCAGTTCGGATCCCACATATGAGGGCCAGTGACACTGCCCTCCACAGCTAAGATGCTGAACAACAGCTCAACCTGGAGCTGGGCTGCCGTGAGTCTGTGGCGACGGCATAGGCTGCAGCCCCTGCTGCAGTGGGTCGCCATGGGCTACGGTGTGTAGCCAGCAGCCAGCGTGAGCGGCCAGCATTCACCGTGTGCGGCCATCCAGAAGCCGGCGACTAATCTGCCTCGCCCGGGAAGAGCGCAATGATGGTGCCAAGTTGTGCCAGTGAAGCAACGTCCTCCACAACTAGACTGAAGAACAAAAGGACAGCAACTTGTCTGTTCCTCTCCCAAAATTCCCCAATTAAAAAAAAAAATCTTAAAAAAAAAAAATATGAAATTCTCTCTCACATCCTAAAAATTTTGCTTAGTATTGGAAAATGTTTCTAAAAAGTTCCACATTGGCATTTTACCTAACAAAATATTTAAATGTATAATTTAATTATTTCACTATTGCAAAATATGTATTTTGAAAAGAACAATGTCATTGGTTTGGACTTTCTAACATAAGTTATGTGTGTCTACTACCCTCAGACTTCCAACCAGTGATGGCAGTGCTTCAAAAGGCAAACAGCAAACTAGTGAACCTGTACACATTTTAAAGAGATCTTTTGCAAGAACTGTCTCAGTGGTAAGTCAGTTTTTAAAACGTCAGCTTTTTTATGCAGTGCTCAGTTTCATTTTCATGTTTAATGTTCAGCCACTATTCTAAGATTTTATCAAATCATAGCCTTGTGAACTCAGATTTGTTTTTGTATTAGTATTGACATCCCAGGCCAATGGATTTGCACTTTAAATAATGGGAAAATAGCGATTGTAACTGATGTTAACATGCCTTGCTACTTCTGAAATAACTGGTGGGTTTTCTGATAAATCATGTATGAAAACATACGCTGAAGGAGTTAGAAAGAGTAGGAAAAGTTAAGGGTGGTGTTGACCAAACAGTGTTACTTTAATGCTTGAGGAACTAAATAGAAGAGTCGCATATCTGACAAGGGACTTTATTGAATTACCTGACCATGACCATTCTGCATTTACAATACATGATGCTATTGGGTTTACCTGTGTAGAATGGAGAAATCAGCATGATATAATTGAAATATCATGGTATGTCTGCTCAGGAAGTCTTGCTTTTTCATTTATTAGTTGAGGATTCTTATGCAGCTTATCTAAAAGTATGTCATAATGTCATTATGAATTTTAATGAGATAAGGGATACAAAAATTCTTTTAAAATTGTGAGGCACTATATGAATGTGATTTATTAATATAGCTGGTAGTCTTTTGTGTTGGTTAAATACAAAGGGAAATGCTTTTTTTTCTTTTTATTCATTTTTTAAACCACAAAATTATACGTCCCTGGTGGGAGTAGGATAGAGTAGGGATAAAACTATACTAAAAGTATATTAAAGTTCTTTTCCCATCACCCTGTTATTACTATATATAACTACTATTTACAATTTGATGTATATCCTTCTAGACTACTATTTATACATCCACATATTTATCAGTCTGCATACTATCCAACCTTCCTGTTTATGTTTGATCATACTTAAAGTTTTGCATCTTCCTTTTCATAAATTTTATAGTATGCACTGTTGATATATTCCACGTTAGTACATTTGGCTCTGTTTCAATCTTTTCTAATATTTGTATTGCATACCCTAGAATGGTTGTAAAGTAAGTCCTCACTTAATATTGATAGATTCCGTGCCTTAAAGTGAAACGACATATAATGAAACCAGTTTTACATAGGCTAATTGATATTAACAAGCATTAAGCTCCTATACATCTGATTGACATTAAAACGAAATGATGTTGAATAAAATGTTATTTGATGACCCTCTATAATTTATGCGACTATATTCTTATCAAAGGACTGTTTGTTTCTTATTTTTTACTATTATATCCATACACGTGTCTTTGATTACTTACGTATTCATGTGATTATTTTACCTGAAGTATGCTCATTTAAATTTTGATGTATTATGTCAAGTTGGCCTTGCAAAAGAGCTATGGCAGTTTACGGAGAGTGTGCTTTGAATAAGAGACTATAAGAATTTTGGCTCCTTGGTACCTTGGATCCTTTTCCTATTAATATCAGTTTAGTGTTTTTTGATCCAAATAAGTATCTTTGACTCTTTTGTGTCTTTTTCAGTGATCTCTTTTTTCTATGCTTAATATTTTTATATTTATGTCTAAGTGATTTTGTGGTCATTAGGTCATTTTAATCTTTATATCAGAAACTTAATTATTTCTTTGAAAAGTTAGGCTATAAACTCTTATTCTTGGTATTGCTGCACCAAAGGACTGGAATTTGATGGAGATGAGGGACTAAGTAATTTGCTTTGAGAGTCATCTAGTATCTGTCATTGTGTAAGCATGGTAAAGCCTGCAGACCAGCTAGAACTACAGGGGATGCACACTCCCCAAACCCATATTTTAGAATTTTTAAAAACCCAAATGATAATTTTAAAATATTTTTCATCAAAATTTATCTTCTATTAACTTGTTTATAAAAAGTTTCTTGTAGTTTGCATTGTAAAATTTAATATGTAGATATAAAATAAGTGCTTTGATATTGTTGGTGATATCTAATATGAAAATACTTTATTATATTAAAAATTATTCAAGTGTTTAAAGTAGTTTTGGTTTACACAATAATGCTGTGAGAATGTAGAGTTTAATCTTTCTTTCAAGTAAGCATGTATTTATAAGTATGTTTTGTTTTCTTTCCTTATATGATAAACTAGATAGAATTGGTAGCAGGGAAACTTAAAAATGTATTTTTAAATAGGTAAATATTGAAGAATGCTGTTTTTATAGATGCCTAAGTACTTTACCATTTTTGTCAAGCTTCAGATGCTGCTAACAGTAATTTGTGAATGAACTAATGAAATGTCTGTTATTTGGGTTACCAAAACTCAGTGAAAAACTTCAAGATAAAGTTTTGAAGTGGAATGTCATCTTTCTATTTGATTCAACCTGTCGTATCACTTGAACTAATTTTTATCTATTTCTTCATATTCTGGATTAGGAATGTTTTGAGTCATTGTTGAGTATTCTTCACTGGAGCTGGACCACCTTAGTCTTAGGAGTCGAAGAGCTTAGAGGACTAAAAGGATTCCAGTTTACAGCTACACTTCTAGATTTGGAGAGACTACGCTTTGTGGGTACCTGTTGTCTGAGGTTACTGCGTGTTTATACCTGTGAAATTTACCCAGTGTCAGGTATGATGCATGTTTTAAATGACTTTTGGGAGAAAATATTTGAGAATTGAGAAGGTTTATGTAGGGATAACCAAGAGTTTAAGATCCCCAGCTGCCTTTAACCTGCTTCTTAAACGAGGGGAGAAAGTCAGCCTGCTGATTTATCCAGAATAAAATACATTACTTGTCACTCTGATAAGAAAAAATTCATGTTAGGCTAAAATTACTGCTGTAATAAAGTATCATTTTAAATAGATTCTGTCAAATAGAAATATTTTGAACAACTGGCTGAGACTTACATGCTGAAATCAGTGTTTTGTTTCTTTTTTATTTAGATTTTAAAAAGAAATAATTTTAGACCACACTTAATCTCTAAACTGTTTTCTTTCTAAGTTATGAGTACTTGGTGATTTTTAGCTATATAGGAAATCACTTGAATTATATTCATTGTTTTCATACATATTTATTATTCTATTTAACCTTTGTTCCCTCAAAGCTACAGGAAAAGCAGTTGTAGAAGAAACTAGCAAATTAGCAGAATGCATTGGAAAAACTAGAACTTTGTTAAGAAAAATTTTGTCAGAAGGAGTTGATCACTGCATGGTGAAGTTGGATAATGATCCTCAAGGATATCTCAGTCAACCCTTGAGTCTCCTGGAAGCTGTCCTTCAGGAGTGTCATAATACCTTTACCGCCTGTTTTCATTCTTTCTACCCAACTCCTGCCTTACAGTGGGCTTGCCTTTGTGATTTGCTGAATTGTTTGGATCAGGTAATTTAAGTTTGTAGAATGTTAGTTAAAAATAATATATTAACACTTTTCAAGAAAATAAATTACAGTTGCCTTAATCTTTCTAATTTTTATAAAAGGTAAATCAGGAAATCAGTGTTGGTATATGTGACTTAATAATCAAAGTTCAAAAACAATTTTTCTGTTAGCTTGATCATTTTTCAGTTATAAAATTGGCAGGCACTATGTGCAGCTGCTGATCGCTCTTTGAACCTATGAGTGAGTGAGTGAGTGTGTGTGTGTGTGTGTGTGTGTGTGTGTGTGTGTGTGTGTGTGTGTGTAAGAGAGGGAAGAAACAATAGTGAGTATATGAGAGCAAAGACAGTACTAGAAGGACAGCCTCCACACCCCAATTCTGAAGAACAGTCAGGAGAGAGAGCTGTGAGTGAACTTGCGTGCTAACATCATTCATTCCTTCATGAGGAAACCACATCCTCATAAATGTGTATGCCTCAAATCACAGTTTCAGAATGCCTGAGGCAAAAAACTTACAGAACTAAAGGAAGAGATAGACAAATTCACATTGATAGTTGGAGACTTCAGTGCTTCTGTTTCAGTAATTAATAGAACAACTAGATGAGACAATCAGTAGGTATACACAGATGTGAACACTATCAACCACCTTGGCCTGACAATTATAAAACAGAATGTGCAATATTCTTTCCAAGTGTACATATAATATTCACAAAGTAGGTCCTAGATCATATGCTAGGCCATAAAATTAAGTTTCGGTAAATTTCATAAGATTAAAATCTTAGTGTTTTCAGAACACAATAGATTAAATTAGAAATGAACAGCAAAACTTATCAAGAAAAGCACCAAATATTTCAAAAATAATAACACTTCTAAGTAACCAGTGAATCAAGAAGAAATCCAAAGGAAATCAGAAAAATTTTACAATGAAAGATAAAAGTATAACACATGAAAATGTGTAATAAGTAACTAAAGTATTTAGAAAGGAAATGTATACGGTAATACCTTGGTTTGCAAGCATAATTCATTCTGGAAACAAACTAGTCATATCGCAAAACATCGCTCATTTACCAAGTTAAAATATATTAGAAATGTTTGTTCATCTTGCGGAACAATTGCAAACCAAGTTACTCGCAATCCAAGGTTTGACTATACTTTTAAATGCTTTTACTAGCAAAGGTTTAAAATCAAAGTTTCTACATTAAGGAGCCAGAAAGAAGAGCAAATCAAACCCAAAGAAAAAGAAAGTAACAAAGATAAAGGAAGGAAATAAAAATAAGAACAGAAATCAGTGAAATAGAAAATAGAGAAAATTAACAAAGTGAAAATAAAACAAAATTTATAAAGTTCTAGAAAGTCTGATTGAGAGACAAGAGAGAAAGAAAAAACACAAAATACTATTATCAGGAATGAAATAGGGTATATCAGTATAGATCCACCAGACATAAAAATGATAATAAGGGGATATTATGAACATGTTTATATCAGTAAATTATAACTTTGGATAAAGTGGACAAATTCCTTGAAAAATACAACTTAATCAAAACTCGCACACAAGAAATAGAAAAATCTGAATTGCTTTATAACCATTAAAAATAATTGAATTTATTATCAAAAAGTTTGCCACAAAGAAAACCACTCACAGATATTGTTATTGAAGAATTTTATTAAACATATGAGTAATAATATCAATCTTTTACAAACTCAGAAAATATAGGAGGCAACACTTCCCAATTTTACCAAGTTGGCTTTATCCTGATACTAAAACCCGAGAAAGATATTAAAAGAAAAAATTATTATAGACCAATATTACTCAGAAATATAGATGCAAAAGTTCTTGACAGTATTTGTTAAAACAAATCCAGAAATATAAAAAAAAAATGTATTACACCAAGTGGGATTTATCTTAGAAATGCCAAGGGTAGTTTAACATTAGAAAATAAGTGTAGTTCACCGTATTAACTGCATAAGGAGGGGAAATTGTATGATCCTCCAATAGATAAAGAAAAAGTGCTCTTGACCCTTGAACAATGTGGGGGTTAGGTGTGCTGACTACCTACACAATGGGAAATCCACATATAACTTAGACACTTCACATACTGAGATTCCCTACTATAGATCAAAAATAGTATTTGACAAAATTGGCACTTATTTGGTGATGAGAATTCAGCAAACTAGGATTTAAGGAAACTTAAAGCCTATGTGAAATATTGATTGCTCTCCCAAGTTTGGGAACAACACATGAGGTACCTATTCTCACCACCTGTACTCAACATTGTACTGGAAGTTCTGGCCACCCCACTACACTCCGCAATAAAAAAATTCACTGTCATCAACCAAGGCATCCTAGACTAGTGGAAGGTGTCCCAGTAATGACATCTGGGTCCAACTTTGTTTTTATTTATTTATTTTTAGCTATTTACATGTTAAATTTATTCTTCTTGGCATTTAAAAAATATTGTGGCAAGAACACTTAACATGAAATCTACCATCATAACATATATTTTGAGTATACAATTCAGTTATTGTTAATTACAGGTATGATGTTATATAGCAGATGTCTAGCACTTATTTATCTTTTATAACAAACATTATACCTGCTGAACACCAGTTCCCCATTTCCCTCTCACCAGCTCTGCTTCTGTGAGTTTGACTATTTTAAATAACTCATAATACGTGGAATCATGCCGTGTAATGTACTCCAGGTTCATCCATGCCATATGGCAGGGGCCAGATTTTACCATGCAATATCCTGGGTCAGTTATTGCCTAGACTAGTACACAGCCAAATTACTTTCTCACTCTCTCAACTTGTCCAGTCTGATTTGGCTGTATTCTTCGTTTGTTACTGACCAGGCTAATTTTTACTAACATTATTTTAACATACAGAATGTTGCTTTATTTTTAGCCTGATTTTGTAACACAAATTTTTAATGAACTAAATAATCTGTATAAGGATACACAAATTCCTGTGTAAATTAGAATACCATGTGTTAATAAGTTTTTAATACTTTGTTATAACATTTTACAAGTTTGTGTCTAATTTTCTGAATAAACTGTATAATGTGATAACATAATCTTCTGACCTTAGTGAAACGTTACTATAGACTTTAACATTAGTGAAATGTTATAGTACCACAGAATTACAATTTAAATTATTTGAGGAAAATAGTTTCAGTGCTAGTTACTGGAAATGCCTTTGATGCATACCAATTGGGGTCTTTTTGATGTCTTTCTTTGAGAATAGTGCTGGAAAGGACTGATTCTGTGGATATGTAAATATATAAACTCCCTAGGGGATGGGAGGCTGATGTTTCTTGACCATATTTAGTAATTTTCCACTTTCACTGGGTAGTAACTTAAACAAATGTGGTTAAATATATTGATGTAATATTAGTCTTTAATAAGACAAGTGATAGAATACTAAAAAATTCTGGTATGATTTTAAAGGGTGTTTACATTTTATATATCCAGAAACTTGAATTATACTGACGCAATATTTCCTTGGTGTGCTACCTATTTATGTTTTCAAAGGATATCCAAGAAGCAAACTTCAAGACATCAAGTAGCCGACTCCTTGCAGCTGTTATGTCAGCTCTGTGTCACACTTCTGTTAAGCTGACTTCTATCTTCCCTATTGCATATGATGGAGAAGTACTACTACGATCAATCGTTAAGCAAGTTAGCACAGAGAATGACTCAACACTGGTTCACCGTTTTCCCCTTTTAGTAGCACATATGGAAAAACTCAGCCAGGTAGGTCTTCTGAAATACCCTTTATATTGAAGCAATAAAACCATAAATGAAGGCATCTTGACCTTTGGTGCTAATTCTTCTATGTCAGTAAATATATTTATCAAATGATTATGTGTTTCACAAGAAGAGCTAAAATTAAGAAAAAAAATTTTCATGCTTACCTGTGAATGTGCAATCTTTTTTCTCTCTTTTTTTTTATTTTGAAGGATCCCTAACCTGTAAAGAATTTGAGAGAGTATGTAATGAATTCCTGTGTATTTGTTTTTGGCTGAACCATTTGAAAGTTGCAGATACTATAAGCAAACCTTTATATTCTAATATTTTAGATTGCGAAGATAGAATTCTAAAGAAATAAATAACTTTTAAAACATTTTCTATAACATTTTGGTACATTAAATAAGCATAATAAAACAATAGCCATAGAAACAGTCTCATTCTTTACTAGTTTATTAGAAAGCACGATAGAGATGAATTAACTTAAATACTCATGAAAACCATATATAATTACTCCCAAGTTGATGAGAATTAATCTTTAAAATAAAAGTTTAAAAAGGATTAGAAAATAGAAAAAGTATCCTAATTATTGTACAATAGCAATTTTTTTGTTGACTGAAGCAACAGAAAAAAAAAGTGAAAAAATTTCAATGACGTATAAAAACAAAAAATGATAATAGCAGAATGGAAAGAAAATTTCCAAAGTTAATATAATACCTTTGTAAGATCTCGATAGAAATAATAAAAGTAAATATAAGAAGGACTTTAGAGTAAGGCAACATGGGAAAAATTTCAGCCTTACTAGTGATTAAATGTGAATGAAAGTTCTATTAAAGTTATCACCTTATTTGTAAAAAGTCAGGAAAAAAGTTGGGCCAAAAGTTGGGCCGGCTGAGAGGCACGTTGGTTAAGAACTGGCTTGGGATGCCAGAGGGCCCCGGTTCGGATCCCACATATGAGGGCCAGTGACACTGCCCTACAGCTAAGATGCTGAACAACAGCTCAACCTGGAGCTGGGCTGCCGTGGGTCGCTGGCAACAGCGTAGACTGCGGCCCCTGCTGCAGTGGGCTGCCATAAGCTACCATATGTAGCTGGCAGCCAGCGTGAACCGCCAGCAGCCGCCGTGAGCGGCCATCCAGAAGCTGGCGACTGATCTGCCTGCCCCCCGCACCAGGAAGAGCGCAATGATGGTGCCAGCTTGGGCCAGTGAAGCAACATCCTCCACAACTAGACTGAAGAACAAAACAACATCCTCCACAACTAGAGTGAAGAATCGGGGGAATCCCTCGATTCCCCAGTGCTGTTCCCCTCTCCCAATTCCCCAATAAAATCCTTAAAAAAAAAAAAAAAAAAAGTTAGGGAAAATAAATTTCCTAGTAAGTTCTATGCTGGTGAAACTATGAGGAAACCTGCTAAACTTAGAAATGGCTGATGGCATTATGTAATTAGTATACATAATCTTATTCTTCCCATCTTTCAGCAACTATTGATTGTGCATCTACTATTTACTGGGAATATAATTAGGTACTAGTTGAGATGAGTGAAAAAATAAATATAGCTCTTAAACTAGAGTATATAGAAGATATTTTTGTGAGATAAATTGTCAATTTAGTATTACCTGTGATGAATATTTGCAAGGGAAATAATCTGGGAAACAATTTGAAGCCAAAAGATATATATGTGTATTATTAAAAGGAAAAATTAGAAATCTTAATTAGAGGCATAACTGTACATCATTAAGTGAAATAGTTGAATTTAGATATATCAACTTGATAGAATATGGCTCAGCCATTAAAAATAACTATATATTTAACATCAAGACATTTTTAAATTAAAAAATCAGAAACAAAAGTATGTATGTTCTATGATGACTGTGAAATATATGCAGAAGGCATATATTTTGTAATATGTATGTAATACATATTTTGGAAGAGAATACTGAGAAATGAAACTAGTGCTTTGGTGATAAAGTTATGGGTATCTGTTTTTTTTCTTTTGGAATTCGGTTGCAGTGTTTTCTTTAAAAATACAGTAAAATTTAACAATATTTTAATACATTTTTAGAGAACTAACATTTGGTGATTATTAATAATTGTATATTTTTTTGTCTGTCTGAATATTCTGTGAAGATTATCCTGGTTAGTATATATTCTTTCCCTTCTTTATAATGGATATTATAGAATTCTACCATTTGAGTGTAGTATGATAATTTAATCAAATATATATTTTTTATTTCCCATAATTCAATGTTTTAAACAATGCTGTTGAAAATATTATTGACTAAATTTTTATGTATATTCATGTTGATTTTTCTAGGATAAATCTTCAGGAATAGAAAAATTCTTAAATCAATGGAAAGCTTGTTAAGACTTTGTTACAAATTGGCCAAATGCCCTCCAGAAAGCTAGTGTGAGCTTGAGCTCCCCACTAGTGAATAAAGTTACCTTTTTAAAAATTTTAATGGCCAGTGATGTGCTATTATTATTGTTTTTGTCTTTAGATACTAAGTGAACATAACTAAAAAACACTCCACCTACCTCCCACCCCTCACCCCCTACCCCCAAACAAAGCCCTACAAGATAATTGATTGTGAAAGACACTAGGGGATTGAATTTTATCAAAAGTTTCACTTTCTGAGATGTTCCAGAATTTAAAGTTTCTGGAGAATGAGAGTGATATAGGGATAAAAGAATTATAATTTTAATAAAATCAAGAATTGATTTTGTCAGTTAAATAAGAAATTGACCAAAAAGAGTAATCTTATTAAAATGATAATATAAATAACATAAAGATGGAATATTATTACTAAGTGACTTATTTTTTTCAGCCTAGGGTTGTACATTAAAGAAGAGATTGAGAATGATTCATAATAACACTCATGATGATTTGAACTGAAAATTTACTTAATTTTCTCTAATGGATTGAAAGTATATTCATTTACATATTTGATCTGTGTTTGAAAGAGTGATTTACCTTTATGATCCTTTTATGCCCTGAGATTTTATGACTTTATGAAATCTGTTGAAACTGTTATATATACTATAGCTTGTAAAGCAGTGTAGAAGAACTTGCATACTCAAGGGGCCACAAATTTTTGATAACTGAGTCATAGCAAAGAATTCCCCTGACTTTACAGATGAAGAAGTTGAGTCACTATGAATGAACTGGAACTAGATGCGAATTGCTTGATTTTCTAGTCCGACAGTAAAACTGAAAGGATCCTTGGTTACAATTGGCCCCTTGATGAAATTAAATGCGTTTTGCTCTCTGTCCATGATAGGCTGAGAGATACTAAAGATCATAAAGGATGGTAAATAATGTTCATGCTGGATATCAATTAAACTTAATCTCTTTTCCCTTTTTTTCTGGAAAAAAAAGTATTTTCCCATTGATCTTTATTTAATGGGATTCTGTAATTTCTTATCTTGAACTTCTTCCATTGATAGGGGTTGGAATTTTTCTATCTTCACTTATGAAATCAAATATGTACATAGAATTTGTAAAGTTGTGTAGGAATAGTTATAGAATTCCGTAGTTTTATTTCATGCATGTACAGAATTTTGTTAGAAAATAGACTTTTAGACTACAGTATTTTTTAGTTGCTTTACCTCTAACTATACCAGAAATAATTATCTCAGATTGGAATCTTGTCCTATAGAAAAAGCTTTTAAAAAGGGAGCAGTTTTATTCTGTTTGTCAAATAGGATTGTTATTGAAAATTAAGAGAATAAGTGAAAATTACTAATAAAAATACATAAACATGTATTTTTATAAACATATGGTACTATTATAATACAGAGACTAATAAGTCAACAAGAGCTTCTAAGTGAAAAGTAGATACAATGACTCCACATACAGCTGGATAGATTTATAGACATAGACTAAAGTCTGAACTTTAAGGGTGTCATCAAGACAAGATTTTGCAATTGAGTGCTCATGTGAAGGAAAATAAAGCAGCCTCTTGGAACTGTTCTTGTTCCTGTGTCAGAGTGAAGAGAATATCTCAGGGATGACGAGCTTCCGTGAAGTTCTGGAGAAAATGCTGGTGATCGTCGTGCTCCCAGTCAGGAACAGCCTGCGCAGAGAAAACGAGCTCTTCTCCTCCCACCTGGTCTCCAACACCTGTGGGTTACTGGCCAGCATTGTCAGTGAACTGACAGCCTCGGCCCTGGGATCTGAGGTAATGGCCTGTTCTGAGAGTGCATAATAAGCACATGTTTAAACTTTCCACATTGTTTCTTTTTTATTCATTTTGGCTCAGTTAAAACTGATTTCAGTCCCATTGTATTTTTCTGTTTCTTAAAAATATATCTTCGAGGTAAGCTGTTTATTTTTCCTTTCCTTATACCTCTTCTCTGTTCTTATTTGCTTCTTCTCTCACCAGTTTACCCAGGATGTCACAGTAATACAAAGTATATACATTTTTCTCTTAGCTTCCCCACTGCACAACCCCACTGCCATGTCCCAATAAAAGCAAAAATAGTTTGCATTGCTGGGTAATGAGTAGTAGAAGTAGGGTTACTGTGAATGGATAGACACATGGTATGGAAAAGGCAATGAGGTTCAAACCTTAGCTCTGCCCACTTAATTGACCCTAGACAAATACATATGTACAATGGGAATAATAATTTTTATCTCACCTATGTCATAAAGTTTAATTGTAGTAAAATATAGATAGCATAAAATTTACCATTCTATTTTCATATGTACAGTTCAATGGCATTAAGTACATTCACATTGTTGTACAGCCATTATCACAAAGTTTTAAAAGGATCAAATATTGTATTTAAGAAAAACCATTTTGAAACATTTTAAAGTGTCTTTATATTTTGTAAAGTAGCATTATACTTCACCATTTCACTGCCCTACTCAATCTGTTTTATAATTTAAAACAGTTTGGCTGAATTTGGTGAATGTTTCTATTTTTTTCCCCCAAAGCAGACAGTGTATTAGTTTTGAAAATCATGTCATAATATGAAATATCTTATATCATTCAAATGGATATTTAATAATTAGCATATACTCAGTGGTCCCAGGTCTCAAGTTCTTACAAAAGAGCTTTTTTCCTCTATTTTACTTTTATAATTCCTAGTCTTTGTGTTGTATTTTTTTAACTTATAGATTTATTTTAGAATCTATTCTGAATTAACACATCCAGTCAACACTCATTACTGATTTGTAGTGACAGTTAAGCCTTTGTTTAGGATTTTTGAATGATTACATGCATCTGAGCAAATTTTAGTATCTCACCCTGGGAATCAGTTCCTCCATTTCTTGGTTAGCTTTGGCTTTGGCCTCAAAGGCACTTGTGAAAAAATTTTAATTGTTTTACTTCTTCCTTCAGCCTATAATATGCTTCCCATTTATAATAGATCTTGGAGGAAAAAGTCTGTAGTGCATAGGGTCCCCCTCAGAATGTTACTATCTGGTTATCCCCTGTGAACTTCCTTCCTAATGAAAAGAAATACCCCAAGTTACAGATACCTAGTGTATAACCTCGGGAGTTCCCAAAGAGGTCCTGTCTTAGATATTCATGTTTCTTTCTTTCCCAGAGGAGTTTGTCATTCTTGCTAGAATCATAAACTTCAGTTTTTTTCCTCTCATAGGTCTTCCAAATTTCTGCAGCCAACTTAGATCAGCAGCAGGGTCTATTATTAAAAAGAGTGGGTTCAAGGGCCGGCCGAGTGGCTCAGTTGGTTAAGAGCTCACTCAAGAGTTTGAGCTCTGAGCAACAGCGGTTCGAGTCCAGCCCGAGCTGAGCAGCCGCTGAGCTGCCAACAGGTAGCAGGATGGCTCAGCCAAAAATAAAAAAAAAAAAAAAAAAGAGTGGGTTCAAACCAAAATGACATTCTCTGATCCTCTCTAATGAGAGTCTGTAATTAATGAACTTGTATTCGTACATATATGTTTTAAACTATTGAATGCCAACTTATAATATCACTGTGTACATTAGTGGTATTTAAACCTAAGATAGAATATTTTCTGCAAATGAAGGCTTACTTGAAAATTCCCCGATAAGAGGAGGGGATGGTCTGACTAAAGAGGAGAACCCGAGTCCACCTCTTTCTTGAATACCTATGTCTGCAGCATTCCTAGAGTTCTGCGTAGCAGTTTGACAACTTGTGGCCTATAGAATGTTGATGGAATTTTTGGTATCTCTTCAAAGTGAGTGATAATTCAGTCATATGGTATGACTGTGATAACTTAAAAGTTTATAGTTCTGACATTATAAATTCAGTGAAATGTATAGTTTAATATAACTAAAAGAAGAAAATATTCTTAGATGATATTGATTTGTGAACGTAGAATGATAAAATCTGGTTTTATTGCTGGTTAATCTCTTAATAGAATGTACCTTTAGGAAAGTTTAAACTCACTTGTTAAATGTAGGTTATTCCATTGAACTTCTTAGAAACCATTGGATGGTTTTGTTAAAGGTATATTATTATAATAACACTCAGGAACAGACTACTGATGTAATAATGGCTTTTGTCATTCACAGATTGATGGACTTAATTCTCTCCACTCTGTTAAAGCCAGTGCTAACCGATTCACAAAAACAAGTCAGGGAAGAAGTTGGAACACTGGGAATGGGTCCCCTGATGCAATATGTTTTTCAGTAGACAAGCCTGGAATAGTTGTGGTTGGTTTTTCAGTATATGGAGGAGGTGGAATTCATGAATATGAATTAGAGGTGTTGGTTGATGATGTAAGTACCACTCTTACCATGTTCATGTTTCTGTGTGAATTGTGTGTCAGGACTTACTATTATCATAGTATGATAGTCTAAATCTTTGAGGGTTTAGCAGATCAGTCATGGATGGATGACCATAAAGAATTGAGAGAGCTATTCTACCTAATTGCTTGTGTGCCATCTTGGATCACTCCTCACTTTTTTTTATTACTTCCAGGGAAGATTTTAAATGAAAAGACTAGAAATTATAATCTTGAGTAATTTTTTTTTTTTTTGCTATTGTAAGTTTTCAGGAAGCAAGAACAATATTCAGACTGATATTATTACCTGTATCTGTGATTAAGCAGTTTTGTTGTAGAGTGCTAATAGATGATTCTTAGTATAGATAATATTGATTAGCTGTATTTGCTGTATTCTCTAAATTACTTAAAGTACCTGAGTTTTCATAAAAATTGGACAGAAAGGTAGTTTTTCGAATAGCAGTATATCTGTATTTGATTCTTTTGAGCAATTAATTTAAATTTTTTCCCTGCTTCATTAGGCTCTATAATTGTATATAGCATTCTTCTTGTGAAAGAAGTGGGAATTGTTTTAAGACATCAGATGAGAAAAGCCTATTTATATGATTTAGGTTGTAGACTAATCAGGAAATCAGATAAAAGTGAATAGTTTATAGAGTACCAAAAATAATTTTTTAGTATGTATAGGGCAATGCTAAGAGCTAATTTTATATGCAAGGAAATAAACTACTTTAAAACAATAATTAATTATAAGTGAAAATTGTTCATGTAATAATGAGTATGATGGGTTTTGTTTTGGATTTTTGTAATTAGAGCGAACATGCAGGAGATTCAACTCATTCGCACAGATGGACTTCTCTAGAATTAGTCAAAGGAACCTATACAACAGATGATTCACCCAGTGATATAGCTGAAATCAGACTTGACAAAGTTGTTCCTTTAAAGGTAATTTTATCAATATTTTTCTTTTGTAAATGAGATGAATTATATAGTTTACTTTCAAAATAATGAAAAGTGTTCCTTTATGTGCTGCTTTAAATGTTTATGGGGTACCTACTGTATTCCTGTTATTGTCCTGTATTATATCCTGTTTTTGCAGAAGATCTCTTAAAATGTGGTA
>NW_017731569.1:1651135-1663305 GCF_001890085.2 Hipposideros armiger
ATTGCCTCACTGGGGAAGAGTGCAATGATAATACCAACATGGGCCAGTGAAGCAACGTCCTCCACAACTAGACTGAAGAACAAAAGGACAACATGTCTGTTGCCCTTCCCTGATTCCCCAACGCTGTTCCCCCCTCCCCAGGTTCCACAATAAAATATTTAAAAAATAAAAAATAAATAAATAAATGGTCTTAACAATACTAATAACTGTTAAGGTTACTATTAGTTTATATAACTTAATTGTCTAGCAGTAAATAACTATTTAGCAAAACAAATTGTACTTAATACTAAAGTAATTATTAATAGAGTAATTTTGAATTCAACTGTAATAGTTTTCATTCTAGAGTAGCAGAATTTTGGGTAAGGTAAATTCACTGAGACTTCATCAAAAAGTGTTTAGATACCAAAAAAACAAAAAACCTTCATTATGAAGTTTATATCATGAATCATAAGGCACCAATATCTATTTCTCACATTTTCTATGTATAGTGCATGATATTTTGGACAAGTTTTTCTTATGGATATTTCTTTCCATATCTGCCTATCTATCTCTATCTCTGATTATCTCTTAAAATAAAAATATAATGGACTCACACCATTATTTTTTCCTTTATTTTAAATTATTTCAAAAGTTAAACTCATCAAAGAAAAATATTATCTTATGTATTTAAAGTCTTTTATTATGGCCAACACCCTTTCCAGTCTTGTTAAGAGCAGGAACTGGAGTGTCACTGCCCGTATGCAAATCCTAGTTCCACCACTTACTAGCTTTGTGACTTTGGGCAAGTCACTTAATTTCTCTGTGCTTGATATTCCTCATCTGTAAAATAGGGATAATAATGGTACTTACCTCATGAGGTCATTTTAAAGATTAATTAAATCACATAAAATATTTAGAACCGTTTCTGTTAAATAGTAAACATCACTAAGTGTTAGTTATCATCCTCTTTGAGTCATTAAAAACTCATATAGCCAAATCGTGTGTGTGTATGTATATGTGACAAAAAAATTCACTGTATTTGCCCAGTTTACTGCAGAGTCTTTTTGTATATCTTCAGTACATTGTGAATAATTATAAACATGTTTTACATCTTTATTGTGAAGGAAAATGTTAAATATGCTGTGCGCTTGAGAAACTATGGAAGCCGTACAGCCAATGGAGATGGAGGAATGACCACAGTTCAGTGCCCTGATGGTGTGACATTTACGTTCAGCACATGCAGTTTGAGTAGCAATGGCACAAACCAAACCAGAGGACAGATTCCACAGATACTCTACTATAGGTAGGTGTGTGTATAGAGCTAGGGAACTATTTTCAAGTTAGAACATACATAATTTACAATGTAAAAAATGCTAAATGGGTAGTTATAATTAAATTATATAGTGAATCTTTCTTGCACATGGTACTTATACTTATTTATATAAAAGGGTCTCGTTTCATTATATAAATTCAGTTTTACTATAAAGGTGAACACTTTAAGATTTTTTTGCCATTTTTATAATATCTTTGAAACTTATTATGTACTGGTCAGATGTGCTGTTTGTTGTCATTTTTATAGTTTGTGATCTACAGTTTCAAATTTAAATGGAATGTATTCATTTCTTTTTCAAAGTTTATGACCAATTAACTCTACCCAAGTGCTAGTGTTGCCTTGATTCTGTTGTCCAGTGTGCAGAATATTTTGATGTTCGTGAATCCACTTCTTGGGGCCCTAGAATATATAATGATGTATTTCTCATAATATCTTTAGCAAAAGCCATTCCTTATGTAAACAGTAGGAAATAAAAAATGATAACAATTTTGGGTTAAAAACCTTTTAAGTATACATTTCTCACTGAGTCTGAATTTTTCTTTTAGCAGCTTAGCTGGACCCCTAGGGAGGAGTGAGGACCAGTCATCCATTTGTCCTCAGCCTGACTTAGCATCGAATCACTGAAGTTGCAAATAACTTTCAGAGGCTTGCTGCTTCCTCTGTTTCCTTCATAAACAGCCTGGGACGTTGACTAGACAGATAGCACAAAACAGTTTCGCTAGATGCGATTTCCTGCCTCCTTTCTCCATGTGAAATAGAATAGAAATGATAGGCATTAAATAGCTACATCTGGGTATATTGCTACTGAGATACAAATAGTTTCTGGTCCTCTCACCCCAGTCACGAAAACTTTTTCTGTTAAATAGCACTACGATAAACAGTACATGATTCTGTTTCTCAAACTATAGATTAAAAACCATAGCATGCACCAGGGAAGAGTTATGTATTTCAAAAAGCTAGAGAGCCCCTTAGAACCATCTGCTATACAGACTTTATATCTTCTACAAAATACAGTGTTTTAGATATCTGTATGTTTTTTCTGCAAGCTTTAAAATAGATACCCTTAGCTTCAATTTAAAAGTTAACTAAATTTAAAAAGATTAAAATCTCTTAACTTTAAATGCCATCCCACTGTGATGACTCCCAAGTTTATATCTCTAGCTTTCATCTCCTCTGGGCCCTAGACTGCATATCCAGGCCGTTCCTCTTTGATATCTTTGAGTCACAATTATTGAGATGATGATGATGGTTAATGTGTACAGAGCACTTTCTGTGTGTCATGCAATGCTCTAAGAGCTTTATCTGTGTTAGTATCTCAGGTAGTCCTCACAGTCACCCCACAAGGGCGGCACTTTTCCTACCTCACTTTGTAGATGAGGGAACCGAGACAGAGTGGTTAAATGACTTGTCTAAAGACACACTTGTAGTCGTTTATGGTCCTGGGGTTTGTAGGCAGGAAATGGAATGACCCACTCTTACCCACTGTCACACACACCAGTTTAAGGCGGCTCCAGTGAGTTGGCTGATAGACAGCTTAGTTTAACGTGTCCAGAGTCGTCCTCCCTGTCCACTGTTACAGCCAAACTCTTGGAGCCCTTCTGGACTTCCTTCCTTCCCTCACTTTACATCTAGTTCATCAAGTCCTGGCAGCTATACTTTTAAAATGTTCTAAATGTGACTTTGTATACCACTCCCATAATTAACAGTGTAGTCCAAACCATCACCACTCCTACCTGGATAGCTGTAGCAGCCTCTAAACCAGTCTCCCTCCTGTCACGTTGCCCTCCTACAGTCGGTTCTCTACAGCACAGCCAGAGTGATCTCATAGAAATGGAAACCATACCAAGTTCGGCCCTTGGTGAAAATCCTCTCCTAACTTCCCATTCCCATTCCAGTCATTACTGTGGCTTACAGAATTCACATGATCTGACTCCTGTGTACCTTTCCCACCTTGTCACACTCCTCACTCTCCTTTCATTCCAGGTAGACTTGCTGTCATTCTGTTCCTTGAACTCACCAATCTTGTTCTTGTCTGAACCTTATCTTACTATTCCTTTTGCCTGAATACTTTGCCCTCAGATCTTTTTTTTAAGACATAGGTCAGGCCTTTGTTTAATATCAGTTTTAAGCTAGACACTCCTTGATCTTATTTCAAATAACCTTATGCCCTTATTCTGCTTTATTTTTCTTTGAGACCCTATCACTCCTTGACTTTATATAACTACATATTTACTTTTTTAAACTTTAACTTTTTTAACTTGAAATGAGAAGCTCTGATCTATACAATAGATGTGATACGGAGAATTAGATCATGTTTTTACCTACCATGTAAAATAATCTCATGTGTTACTCATGTTATAGGAGTGAGTTTGATGGAGATTTACAGTCCCAACTTCTGAGTAAAGCCAATGAAGAAGATAAAAACTGTAGCAGAGCTCTCTCTGTGGTAAGCACCGTTGTTCGAGCTGCAAAAGACCTCTTGCACAGAGCTCTTGCTGTGGATGGTAAGACTTTTCTGTTACTTTCTTAATAGTCATATTTTAGATTAATTACGCACAATTACTGAAGAGGAACCATTTTGTAGAATTCCAGTGTTTTATTCATTATAGATCTATACATAAATTAATTTAGAAGGAGTCATACTCTCCATACTATAATTCAGAATTTTTTAGAATGTTCAAAAGCAATTACCTGATAATTGTTATTAGTTAACCTCGTAAGAGGAAAACTCCTGATTAAACTGAGTCTTTGCTTTATCCTTCTTTCAGTAGTCAAAAAGCATTTTGTTTTCTCCTTTAGACCTGTTTTTCTTCCTGTGTGTCCTATTTCCAGTAATGGTATTGCCATTTACCCGAAGGTCTGGTTATCTCTAAACTTTTCCCCTCATTCAATTTTTTAAGTTGAGTCCTGTGAGTTCTTCCACTGGAGACTCTTCAGCTTGTATCCTCCTCTCTATCATTCTCTCATAGTTCAGGCTGCCGTGGTGCAAGTACCTGTCCTCTTTTTTTCATGGATGGGTAACATCCTAATCAGCTTAAGGCCACCTTTCCCCATTCTGTATCTTGTTATCTAGTCATCCTCCACACTGGCAGTAGAGTTATAGTTACAGAAACATTCACTGTTACCCACCCTGCCTTACTGTTATCTATAATATTTGTTTTTAAATCTAGCTGCACGTCAGATTCACTTGGGAAAGTTGCTAAAAATTAAGAGTATTTGGCCCATCCAAACTAGGGGTTTATGCTGGGTTAAGAAACTGCACTTTTTAAATAAATCCCCAGCCTGTTCTGATGAAACAGCAGAACTAGAAACAAGTATTTGGGAATAATTGATTGACCTTTAATATAAAGGTCTTCACAATCCATATTCAATGTATCTTCCCAGCGCTATGTTCATGGATGAGTGATTAAAACGTTCATCAGCAAAGTGCTTTCCTTGGAAAAATAGAAGGTGTTATAGGTTAATAACAGCAAAAGTTTTTGAATGCTTATTATGTGCAGGCATTGTTCTAAGTGTTTTATGTACATTAACTCAAACTTCACAACATCCAATAAGGGAGGTACTATTATTTTCCTTTATTACAAATGAATACTGAGGCATTCACAGATTGAGTAATTTGCCTAATGTCACATATGTAGCCATGTGTGATACCAAGAGTAATGGTTTAAAATCATGACTGTTAATCTAGGTTCTAATCCTGGCTCTATGATTTTGCAGATGTATGAGTTTGGGCAAGGTACTTAAACATTATGTGCCTTGATTTCCCCTTCCAAAAAGTGGGGAGAATAACAGTTTTTTATGGATTAATTGAGATAACACATGTAAATAAAGCCCTTAAAATAGTGCCAGGTCCTTTATAAGAACTCAATCAACGTCAACTGTAATTTTGCTCAAGAAAATAGAATACAGATTTAGTATAGCACATATACATTACAATGAAATTACCTTCTAACTATAGTTTTAATGCCTTTTTTAGCTGATGACATTCCAGAACTGCTTAGCTCTTCCAGTCTGTTTTCCATGCTGCTTCCCCTTATTATAGCCTACATAGGACCAGTAGCTGCTGCTATTCCCAAGGTGTGTAATTTAATTCTATAACTTTGAATCTTTTTGTAATATTAATTTTTTAGACTTTGTATTCTTCCTTTAAAAATACTTTAATCTTTGAGGCACCAGAGTTATAGGTAACAAGCAGACAGACATATCTATTATTAGTTAAACCTTTCTGTTTTGTTAATATTGTTTACTGGATTACTATGCTTACTTATTGGCTTTACATTTGAAGAATTTTGGAATGGCAAATATATTTTAGAAACATGATATGTAAGGAAAGCTTAAGATAACAGATTTTTTTAATTTGTGAGGTTGATGCCAAATTTTCTACATTTTGAATAAAAATAGCAAGGTAAAAGGATAGGAATGTTTTGAAATTGAGATATTTTAAGACAAGGAAGAAATCATAAACTATTGATTTTTTGGCATAAGTATTGAGTAAAACCTAGTTTACTACAGATCACAAAAAGACAAAAGTGTTTAAAAATACAGACTAGGTTATTCATATAACAGCTAAGACATCTAAGATAAATCTTATTTTCCCATAGAACAATTCCTAGTTAAACAGAAACTTAGCGAGATGAAACTCTAGATGTACATTCTTAATAATAAGGATAACCAACAATTATAGTAATTAATAATTTTAAAGCAACTTTCACATTTATTATCTCATGTAATCATTTTTTTTATACTAGGTGGCTGTAGAAGTCTTTGGCCTTGTCCAACAGTTGCTTCCCTCAGTTGCCATTTTGAATCAGAAGTATGCGCCCCCTGCATTCAATCCTAATCAGTCAACAGATAGCACCACAGGAAACCAGCCTGAACAAGGCCTCTCTGCTTGTACAACCTCTAATCACTATGCTGTCATAGAGAGTGAGCACCCCTATAAACCTGCATGTGTGATGCACTACAAGGTAGGCACTGATTCCTAGGGAGAGTTTACATTTAAAACTTGGTTTGATGTTCTATAACGATATCTTAAAGGATACTTTGCCTCAGCTCAAAAGTATAACTTCTTTTATAGTATTTAAATATAGAGAATCAGAAAGTAGTTAGGCACTGTCATACACAAAAGAGTTTAAGACAGAATTTTTATCGTTAAAGAGTATAGTTTTGTAGGGTTTATGAGAGCTGTTCTCATAGATTTTTGTAAGTACAGTGCAATATAAAATGCTAAACTGCATATTATATATTGTAATAGTGGATATAACCATTAAAACTTAAAAATCATACTTTTTGAACTGATATCTGTACCACAGCCTGAGCTCTGAAAATTTACATACCCAATATAAGATTTAAAGTACTCTATTGAACATAATGTAAAACATTTATAAATATAATGTTATTATAGGATATTCAAAATCCTTATTCTTTACATTTTAAATTGTATCATGTAAATTAAGGAGAAGGAGGATTCATCTACTTTATCAATTATAAGTTTAAATTTTATGTGCTTACAAAGTATTTAACTTTTTATTGTAGAATATGGTAAATGTATAAAAAGATGAGCTAGTACAGTCACCTTATTTATCCATCATTCTGGGTTCAACAGTTATCAACTCTTGGTCAAATCTGTTTCATTTATTCCCCACCCATTCTGTCCCTTTCTATATTGTTTTAAAGCACATTAATAGCTATTATGTATCTTTAAAATATAAGGGCCCATAAAAATAACCATATTATTAGCCCACTAAAAAAACTAACAATTCCTTCATGTCACCAAATATACACATTTTTTATTGTTTGAATTAGAATCCAAGTAAGATCCATATATTGTGATTTGTTGTCTCCTAAATCTCTTTTAATCTATAGGTCCCTTTCATCTCTCTCCTTTTTCTTGAATTTTATTTAAGAAACTGGATCAAATGTCTCTGTTGGACAGGAGCCCCTCCACCACCAGCCCATCTTCTGAGTCCTTTAGACACACCCCAGTAGTCATTCCTAGTATCCTCGCCGTCTGGTGTAAGATTTCCCAGGTTCATCTTATACATTTCCTGCCTCAGAGCTTACACAAGACATGGTTTCAAATTGACCTCCTTTCTTCTAATGGTGATAGGTATTTAAAAGCCAGAATCTGGCACTAGGGATGCTCATTGCCCCTGAGGTGGTTATTGTTTTTAGATACTTTATAGTGCCCAGAACTAGTACATTTACTCACACATATCTTTATACACAGACACATATTATTTTTGTATATGTGTATGTATTTTTATATATGTGAATATATATGTATTTATGTCTAGACAAATCTATGTGTATATGTATTTTTTTTAAGGTAAAATAACTCATGAGTTTGTACCGATGTTACTAATTAAAAAATAAAGACCACAGTATGTTACACCTAAATGTCTTTTCATATACTTCTAGAATCCCTGTTATCGATGACCCTGGAAAGTTTAGAATTAGAAAATCACTTAATTATTCATTCTGTGTGTGTGTTGTCTTTTGGGTGTATCCAACCTAGGATGTATAAAGAAATAACTGTTTTAAAGAAAATGGGTATGGTCAATTACTGTGTTTTAAAGTAAGTTGGAATAATCCCTTTTCTGTGCAGTTATGCCACTAATTGAATATACTTTTGGCATCATTTGTTTTATTTTATTTTAGATTTTCAGTAATTGCTTTTAAAATCTTATTTTGTTTTGTAATAATTTAAGAAATTACATAGTCTTAAGCCAAATCTGTAAAACAGAGTATATTCAAAGAAGTCTAGCTTCTATCTCTGTCCCTTAACATTTTATTTTATTATAATTTTAGTTTATCCTTCCATTGTTTTAGTATAAGTGCACACATATACAGATGTAGATGAATGTGTGTGTGTGTTCATTTCTCATGTTTTTCATCTTTTTATTTCAAAAAATTTCAAACCTATAGAAAAAGGTAACAAGATTTGTACAGTGAACACCCATATGCGTTTCACTTAGCTTCTTCAGGTAACATTTTGCCACATTTGTGGTACTTATTTATGTATTTGTTTATCTATATTTATTATTGTAGAAACATTTAAGAATAAGATGCAAACATCATGACCCCTCACCTTGTTCTTATGAACAGTAAAGTTTCCGTATAACCACAACAGTGATCAAATCTAAGGAATTTAACATTGATGTAGTAGTATTATCATAACAAATGGTAGTATTATATCATGTTACAAGCTAAACATTTTGTCAGTTGTCCCAGTAGTGGCATTTGTGGTACTTTTTTTAAACCAAGGTCTGTTATATAATCACACTCTTCTTACATTACGTTTAGTTTCCAGGTCTCTTCTATCTCCTTTAATCCAAAACAGTTCCTCAGCCTTTCTTTGTGTTTTATGACGTTGGCATTTTTGAAATACAATCAGTGGTTTTATAAAAATATCCTTTTATTTGGATTTGATTGATTGTTTCCTAATGATTAGGCTTAGGTTACGTATTTTGGGCAGCAACGCAAGTGATGTATTTTCAGTGCAACCCATCAGGAAGCACTTAGTCACTTGATTAAGGTGATAGCTGGCAAATTTCGTTATCAAAAACATATTTTTTCTCCTTTGAAATGTCTATGGGTACACATCCAGAGACTATAAAAAAATGCTGTTTCCCAACACATTTTCACCCAATAGTTTTAGCATCCATTGGTTATTCTTACCCAAATCACCTGTTACTACAGTGGTTGCAAAATGGCTCTATAACTCTGTTATCCTTCCACTTGGCATTCTATTATAAAGGAGAGTTTTCCTAACCCTTCCACTTTAAAAATTTTTTTCAATTATTTGTTTTATGTGTTTATGTCATGAACTTAAGGACTCTTTTTTTGCTTAATGTTATAATCCTTTGCTGTCATTTATTCATTTTGATGCTCAGATTTTGCTTTGGCAAGTGAAAGTTTGTTCAAGTTGGATTTTTATGTCCTTGTACTGTGTTTTCGTTAGTTTTTGAACACTCCTTACTAGTTTCAGTCAACACCATAGAGGTCTTTTCTTCATACCCATTCCATTAATGTATGTCACTGTGAATAATAAAGCTATTAAGTAAAATTAATGATTTCTTTGCATAATATTTGTCTTTAGAATAAATTCCCCTTACATTACATAATCAACATACAATATTCAAAAGTAATGTGGAGTATTTCTTTTTGTGTAGATGTAGAGATTGCTATATGATCAGCTTGATATAAAGTTGGTTTATTTGTTTATTTGCACTCAATTTTTATGAGTATATTCCTACTTGATTTAATCTTAGTTTTTAAATATGTAAAATATTAATGTTTCCACAAATAAAATTATACAGAATAATATACTCAGAATTATAAGTCCTTTCCTTTTTCTACTTCTCACTTACTCCAGTATATATCCTGATGTATCCTCCCTGTGTTCCTTTTTGAAAAAATCAGGGTAGGTAGACAGACAGACAGATAGATAGATGTAGACAGATGTAGCCTTATTTTCCTTCTTTATTTAAAAAAGGTAGCACACTAAATATACTTTTGTGTTTTGCTTTTTAAATTTAACAATGGGTATAGAAATCTCTCCATATCCATTTGAAGAGATAATCCTCGTTTTTTCTTTTTACATCTGCATGGTACTCTACAGTGAAGATGTACCATAGTTTATTCAGTCAGTCTCATGTGTGAGCATTAAGGTGTTTTCAGTATTTTGCAGTTTTTTTGCAGTGAATAACCTTATGTGTATATTGTTTTGATTTGTTTTCATACTGTTGGAAGCCTATCTTCAAAGTAAATTCCTAGGAGTGGCATTGCTAAGCTAAAGAAATATAGAATGAGAAGCCTTGTGCTTTGCAGATCTGGGATTGCTGTCCGAGGGTGAATGCATATGTAGTTGTGCCAGACGTTGACAAATTCCCTTCCCTGGAGATTATACTGTTTTGTGTCCCCACCAGCAATGAATGAGAGTACTTGTTTTGTCTGAGCTCCCCCAACAGAGTACAGTAATACCTTGGTTTGCAAGCATAATTCGTCCTGGAAACAAACAACTTGTATTGCAAAACATTGCTCATTTGCCAAGTTAAAATATACTTGGTTGGTTTGCAAGTATAATTCATTCCGGAAACAAACTAGTCATAATGCAAGACATCCCTCGTTTACCACGTTAAAATGCATTAGGAATGTTTGCTCATCTTGAGGAACACTCGCAAACCAAGTTCCTCGCAATCCAAGGTTTTGCTATATGGTTCAACTGTGGACCATTTGCCAATATAATGGGAGAAATGGTACCTCAGTTTGGCTTTAATTTACATTTATGTTGTGAACAAAGTTGAACTTTTAATTTAAATGGAGAATTTTAAAAATCCTTTACCGAAATGTTTGCCTTTGTCCTAGGTAATTTTTTTAGATTAATACTATACCTAATAAAATCCTTAAGGCTCGTACCATGTCTTACAACCAATTCATAGTTTACCATTTGACAAGGACCTGCTGAACTGTTCTTTACCTACCATGACAGAATTCTGTCTATGATGAGGGTGATGGAAGCTTAAAAGTGGCCTCAAAAATACATGTAATTATGTGCCATCACAAACTCATATATACAGTAAAACTGTAGGTCAGGAAAATATAAAAATTAAGGTTTTATGTGTGTATGTTTATATTTATTTTCATAATATATGAAATTTTTTTGCTAATGATAAGAAGCATTTGTAACAGATATTTCGAATGGTAGATAACCTAAAAGTGACTAAAACCTTACATTTTGGTGATTTATTCATTTTCCATCAATATATCTTTATATTTTACCTATCAAATTGTTTTGATTTACCTACTTATATTTTTAAATGTATACTTACTGAAATAGAAAATTTACTATATAAATAAACTTCCACAAGAAAAGCAGCTGAATGTTTATGCAAACTAAACCGTTTTATAGTATTTTTTCTAATGATATAAATGTGTACTTACAGATATTATGAATGCAATATCAACTAGATATTAGGTAGAAAGCAGTAAATATTGTAAGTGGGGTATAGGAACAGTTGATATTGAACATTAATACCTCATTTCTTATCATATTTAACTATTAGTTAAATACATTGAATTTTATATGTTAAAATTTATTTTATAAATACATTGAAAACATCATCTTTCCAGTATGTTGTCCTCTTTCTAAGATAGACAAAAAGCAAAAATCTAATTCTTCTTAACAAATGCATGTATTCTCTTGCCTGGTGACCTCAGGTGACGTTTCCAGAATGTGTACGGTGGATGACAATCGAGTTTGACCCTCAATGTGGCACTGCACAGTCAGAAGATGTCCTTCGTTTGTTGATTCCTGTCAGAACTATTCAAAATTCAGGATATGGACCAAAATTGACATCTATTCATGAAAATCTTAATTCCTGGATAGAATTAAAGAAATTTTCAGGATCTTCTGGGTGGCCTACTATGGTTTTAGTGTTGCCAGGTAAGTTATTTTTTCTCTTCTGTTATATATGGTAAAATGTATACATTTATGATACCTATGTTTAGTAAGGATACATCATTGAAAATGTTTAAGTTTTAGAAGAATTTCTTCAAGACCTGCGATGTGTCTGGATTGTAGTTGAGTAAAGAAGGCTCTGAGCAAGGAACAGCATAGCATAACCAAATTTTAGAAAAGAGAATGTTTTGAGGACCTTGTGAAAAAAGATTAGCTTGTCCAAAGCAGAGAGCTAATACTGAGAAGTGGCTGTCTATATAGGTGGGACCAAACTGTAGAAAAAGTTGATTAGATCTTTTGTTTTCCCTAAGTGCTGAATTTTGAAAATTTACTAAGGATACCCTCCTTTCAAGAGAATTGGTGAACCACCTTACTTCCTGAGTTGTGTTAAAACTA
>NW_017731569.1:1663473-1786371 GCF_001890085.2 Hipposideros armiger
TTTTTCTTTAAGGAAAGTTTGTTAAGTAAGTTTTTAAAACTAGATGTAGTATGTTCTCTTTTCAACCAGTTAACCTAACTATACTTGTGATCCCTCAAAGTAATGGCCAATTTGAATTTAGAAAATACTTTCTTCTAGTCCACCTGCTTTTTTTTGTTTGTCCAGAGATCAGACAAAATCAGATGCCAGGGTGAAGGATTGCTCACTCTGAAACAGAACAGGCTAACCTGGTTCACTTCAGTAATTGACAGAAAATTGAAAAATGATTGCTCATGTAACTTAAAGGTAGGGCATTTGATTCAGGAGAATTTGATCATAAAGGAAAAAATAATAGTTCACTTTGGATGGTTCTTTCATTTCTAGTGTTGTTTTTAGCACAGTTTTATTCAAGTAGATATAGGAACTGCTCCCTTCCCAAAGACTAGGTTTTTTAGTATTTGATTAGTATTGCTACCTATCTTAAGATGGATGAAAGAAAAAGTTGTTGCAAGATTTTGAATTCAATGTTAGCTTTTTTTCTTAGGAAATGAGGCCCTTTTCTCATTGGAGACTGCATCAGATTATGTGAAAGATGACAAAGCTTCTTTCTATGGTTTCAAATGTTTTGCAATTGGATATGAGTTTAGCCCCGGACCTGATGAGGTAAGAATGAACTATCTTCTCATTCTGTTAAGGAAGATTGTGTTTCTAAGGGCTGACTTAAATGTATTTGCTGCCTTAATTTAAGAAGTCAGAAGTTTATTTTAAACTGAGGTGTATAATTTAAAATATTTTGTACTTTAATTGTGTGCAGTCATTGGTTTTTGCTACTTTCAATACATAAAGAGAATGGAGTCTATGCAGCATGACCCAATCTTTGAAGACCTAGTATACTTGTAGTTGTACCTGTTCCAAACCTGCTCAGGTCTCTCTACCTTTCTGAGTAAATAATAGAACCTGATTTCACAAAGGGGCCAATTCAGTATCTCTTCTGAGTGTTTCAAATCATACAATAAACCAAAATCAAGGTGAAAAAATGATCATGTTTCCTCTAATAAACGAATGAAAAATTCTTTGGACTGTGAACCTGTGGGCCTGAACCTTACAGCCAGCATGAGACATGACATTGAACCACTTCCACTCTTAATTTAACCATGTTTCCCTCCACTTTCAAAAGTTATGCTTGTATGCAAGTCACATTTGTTGATAGTGCACATTATCTTCCAAACATGTTTTAAAGCATATGACATGTTTTTGCAATTCTACAGGGAGTCATTCATTTGGAAAAAGAATTAGCTAATCTTGGTGGGGTTTGTGCAGCAGCTTTGATGAAAAAGGACCTAGCACTTCCTATTGGTAAGTCTGTTGAAGTATTAGGTGTTTATATATGATGTTTTTGTTATTTTTTTAATTTTAAAAATAGAGTATGTTTATTATGAAAATAGACTAGCAAAATGAATTTCATAGTCACATAACACTCGTTGACCAATAGCAGTTTAGTGTACTGGTAGTTTGGGATTTTTTAAATGAAGACGGAAGAGTATCCTTTGGGCCAGGGGTTGGCAAACTTTTGAGATGGAAGAGCCAATCCTGTCCCTCACAACAATTTAAAAATTATTTGAGAGCCATAAAACAAATGAAATCACCATTGTGTGAATAATGTCCTTTAAAAATTTTATAAGTGAAACTGATAGTTTTATTTTCATTTTTTTTTTAATTGTTAGTTTCAGGTGTATAGAACAATGCAAGTTATCCTTTTCACCCTCACAAAGTAACAACCCCCCTCCCCCCATGCACTGCCCTCCCACCCCCGATATCATGCTTATCTATTACAATTACATTGATTCCATTCCCACTCTCTACTCCGTGTCCCGTGACTATATGTATATATAATTATAGTTGACACAATATTATTCAACATCAGCTTCAGAAATACAGTGCTGTGGTCAGGCCTCTACACCGACTATGAAGTGGTCTCCCCAACAGGACATGAGTCCATCTGGCCCCCTAAGAAATATTTTCAACATTATTGATTAGAGCCACAGGTATGTATCCAAAGAGCTGCATGTGGCTCGCGAGCCGCAGTTTGCTGACCCCTGCTCTAGTCTTTTGTATTCACACACACACATATGCACAGAGATACCCTCCTTTGTCCATATACATACTGTGTGCCAGGCTCTGGGTTAAGCACTGGCCATAGAGTATTAAACCACAAGTGTGAGACATTTCTTAAATATTCTAGTGGACATATCAAGTAGACAATTGGAACTCATTGGAGCTCAGAGAACAAGTCAATGGAAATGTCATTTGAACATAGTTGATATTTAAAGACATGGAAATAACGAAAGTGTCCTGCAATAGATGATTGGGTAAAGAAGATGTGGTACATATATACAATGGAATATTTACTCAGCCGTAAGGAAAGATGACGTACTGCCATTTGTGACAACATGGATGGATCTTAAGATTATCATGCTAAGTGAAATAAGTCAGACAGAAAAGATCAAGAACCATATGATTTCACTCATATGTAGAATATAAAACTGAAAGCAACAAATAAGACAAACAAACAAAAAAACTAATAGACACAGACAATAGTTTAGTGGTTACCAGAGGGTAAGGAAGGTGGCGGGGAGAGTGGTAGAAGAGGGTAAAGGGGGTCAAACGTATGGTGATGGGAGGAGAACCAATTCTGGGTGGTGGACACACAATGCAGTATGTAGATGATCTATTATAGAATTGTACACTTGAGGTCTATATAACTTAACAATGTCACCCCGATAAATTTAATGAAAATTTAAAAAATAAAAAAATTTAAAATAAAATCCATGGCCAAGTAAATAAATACATGGAACCATATGAAAGATGAGTTAGGAAGAGAATGCAAATGAAAAAGAGAAGAGCCCAGGATCAAAGCTGGGCCAAAATTTCAAAGCTGGACTTAATAGGAAGAAAAAAACTGCAAAAAGACTGTGAAGGAGCAGCAGCCCGTGAGGTAGGTGCAGAACCAGGAGAGTGGATGTTCGTGGGATTTTTGAATGCCGCTGAGAATTCAGTTAAAACCTGTCACTGGATTGAAAAACTTCTTGATTGTTTATATATTCAATAAGAAATATATCAGTAAAATGAGAGAAATATAAGGCATTTTAGATCAGAGTGAGAGAATGGAAAGTCAGGAAGGGGGTGGGGCATCAGGTTGAATATAGATAGCTCTTTGGAAGAGTTGTCGTGTGAAGCAGAGCAGAGAAATGAGGCGGTGGCAGAAGTGGCACCTCTTCATATGATACACATTTGTGTGATATGTAAGTTGATTTATAATCAAGATGGCAAATAAGAAAATGAAGTTAAAAATATTTGCTAGTTCTGTGATGTTTATACATGGTCTAACATTTTATTTTCACAGTATTTGGGAATAAAAGCTATTACTGTTATATTTCCCTAATGCTCACCCTCAAAAGTTCATCTACATCTCCTCCCTCTGAGACTGCCCTTCCCACTTGATCCTTTCTTTCTTCACTTTCTCTACTCTTTTCTTCCTTACCTATCTTTCTTCTTCCTGCTCCCTTTCATCCACCCCGGTTCCCTTTTGATATATGTCTGAGGAAATGAGACATTTAGTATTCTGTTCACACAAGGAAAATTAGTACAACCTCTTTGCAGGAAATTTGTCAATAACTGTTCAAATTTTACATGCATATACTTCTTGATGTAGCAATTTCTTATACATACTTGTAAAAATGCTAAAAAAGTATATGTTGTAAGATAGATTAATATAACAGTGCTTGTGATTAGAAAACCTAGAAATAACCAAAATGTCTATCAGTTGGAAACCGGTTGAATAAGTAATGGTTCATCCATACAGTTGGAATGTACGTAACTGTTAAAAAACAACAACAAAAGTAGACCCCTATGTCTTGACCAAGAAAGATGTCCAAATTCTATTAACTGAGATAAGCAGTTGCAGAAGAAGGTCCCATTTTTGCAAACATCATCTTCTGTATGTATAAATATGTGTGTATGTGTGCACATGTGTGTATGTTGACACACATATATACGTTTATTTGCACACAGTTTCTAGAATAGTACATAACAAACTTGACACTGTTTATATTTAGGAAGGGAGATGTGGCAGAATTATTCATTCTATACTTCAGTATAATTGGAATATTTTCCTTTCAACAGTTATTACTTTAGTAGTAATATTTTATAAATTAAACTATCAAAGAAAATTCAATAAATATGTTCTATATTAAGCAATAAAAGAGAAAATGGCTAGAAGATATAGTCACTACCTTAGGTTTTCCTGCAAGTTACTGCTGTTTAGCAAACATTTATAGCTCTTCTATAAGATAGCCAAAATAAAATGCTCAGATTCTGAATAATCAGTTTCCGCATTTTTTTGTGGAAAATGAGGAATACTCAAAAGTTACAGATTTCTATGCATAAATATAGTATAAATCTTTTGCAAGTCATTCGGATACATTTTGAGTTTTGAGAATTATAGCTTATATTCACACTGAAAATTACATTTTAAAATGCAAACCACTGAGATTTATGCAGAGCAATAATAGTTCTTTTCAGTTTGAAATATCAGAATTGTGAAAACAGTATAAAGAATGCAAAGGACTAGAAAGTTAAACTAAGTATTGATATATTTTAGTAAAACTTTTATTTACACAACAGGTAATGAATTAGAGGAAGATCTTGAAATTCTTGAAGAGGCTGCATTACAGGTATTGTCCAAACATTGTAAGGATAAACTTTGTACATTAATTTAAAAGCAGTATATTCATTCAGATCAGCATTACTTTTCTTGAAAATAGGACTCATTCATTATATACTTCATTCTAGTTATTGGCGAATATACAGATAAATAACTTATCATTTCTCCCATTGATGGGAGAGACACATCTGAGCCAGTGCTGTACTGCACGGTGGGTGCTAACTGGAGTGAGACATGAATCCTACGGGAGAAAGAAGACCTACAAGTGCCAGGGGTGCAGGGGAAGGCCTTGCAGAGCTGTGTGCGTGCAAAGCGGATCTTGAAAGTTTTATTTGCCAGTTAGGAAAAGGGGAGAAGAGGTTTAGTAGTAATTTAAATAATGCCTAGAGAGCACTCTATATTTTACAATATCTTTATTATTTACTTATTTTTGCAGTTAAACTTTGAGGTCAGCATTCTGTCTCATATCTTACAATCACAGTAACTGAAGTTCTCAAAAGTTATGTGACTTGTCTAAGAATTCAGCTAATTGGGATGTAAAGGCTAGTATCTAGTCTTCTAATACCTACAACTAATGGTTTATATTGTATTTCCTGAGATAAATTGATCACAGCATCAATAATAAAAACAAACACTTACTTGCCCTTACCTTTATCAAGCACTGTTTCATACACTTTACATATTTTTAATTCATTTAGTCCTCACTCCTCTGTATTAGAGACCCTTATCTCCATTTACAGATAAGGAAAGTGAGGCAAGGAGAGTTTAAGTAATTTGCCCAGAATCACACTGCTAGTAAGCAGCTGAGTTAGAATTTGACCTCTGGGAGTTAGGTAACAAAGTCATGATCCAGATCACGATGCTCTAATCATAGGGAGTCTTGGTGTCCTCGATAATGTTAAACATTTCTGGGTTTTGAAAACCCACCAGCTTTTGTTTTTGTTAAAAAAAAAATAAAAAACCTTTGTACCTTAATATACAAAAATAAAAATTCAAGAAACAATAAATACAATATGTGTTATACAGCATTCTAGTTAAGGAGATCCATGAAAGAATTCATATATTATTCATTGTTGCAGGGATTATTATGGTTTATAAAATGTCATTTAGGCCAGATATAAAGAGATCTTTATTGTGCTACTTGTCCCAAATTGCCTACCTTTTTGGCACGTAAGGTAGTTGTGGTCTAACGTGTATTGAACACCTACTACTTGTAAGCAATGTAGTGTGCATTTTATATGTGTTATTCAACTTCAATTTTGTAATAACCACAGAATAGAAATATTATTTAATCACAAGTTCATACCTTTTACAGTTTCAAGAAGGTCTGTAACTTGTTAGCTCACGAGCACACAGCAATAACTTGTCCAAAGCGAGGATTCAAACTCAAGTCTGTTGATTTCAAAGATTATTATTTTGGAAATTGCATAACTCATAGAGCACAGAAATTACTGTTGTAGAAATTAGTACTGGTAGTATGATCCTTTTCTATGAGAAATATTTTGTTTTGAAATATATTATATAGTCATTAAAAGGGTTTCAGCATTTAAAGCAGGTCTTTCCAAAACATAGGCTTGCTTGCCAAATAGGTAAGGAATAAACTTTCAGTTTTATCTGCCTCATTTTCTTAACTTTAATCAGTCTTAGACATGCTAATGCAGTTTATTTGCAGCCACCATTAAGTTTCCATCCACTTTTTGCCCAAGCCAAGACCTTGGTCCCCACCTACCCAAGAGAGCACACACAACCATGATAGCTGCCAATAATGGGGACACAAAAAGAGGGATACCTCCACAGCTTCCCACAAAAGGGCGCTCTGGCCCTGACAAATGGGGATGTAATGTGTAGGGAGCGGGCTAGCTAGTGTGGGAGGAGATGCATCATTTCAGCTAGCATGCAGATCTCTAATGAGTCACTTATTTTTGTGAGAAGAAGGACACTGGAAATATTCCATATTTTTTTCCTCCTGGAAATTTTCTATTTTATAAGTTAAAGGAACACAGGAACATGGGGAGAAAATTATTTCCCCAAAATGGCCTGTAGAAAATCGTGTGCAAGTTCAGAAATTCGTGCAATTAAAGTTTTATATTTTAAAGTATATAAATGTTCTCTTTTACCTAACAGGTGTGCAAAACCCATTCTGGTATTCTTGGAAAGGGTTTAGCTCTTTCTCATTCACCAACTATATTAGAGGCACTGGAAGGAAACTTACCTCTTCAAATCCAAAGCAATGAACAGTCCTTCCTGGATGATTTTATTGCTTGTGTTCCCGGATCTAGTGGTGGAAGGCTTGCAAGGTATGCACTTTAAGTACAACAGGGCTTGCCTCAGTCTTCATTGCGGAAGAGAAATGAAAGGGGAGTCATTAGGATATTAACATGCTGCCTCAAATAATCTGGTTTATGTGTTTTGAACTTGCTGAAATATAAAATAGTTAATATTTCAAAATATATTTAAAATGTATGAGAGTTGTTAGTTGATTATTTTAAAGTTTCCTACATGAACTTTAAAATACATGTGTAACACATGGTATAATTGAGAAGTCTGCGTATTGGATAGTAATATTTTATATCTAATTAAACACCTGAATTTATTACTGTATTTTATTTTGATATGTGTTTTTTTCAAATCTACAATTAATACAAATGTAAATTTAGAATTTAAATCAAATCATTTGATGTGTAGTGTTTTCAATTATTCTGTCGCTGTTTGTTTTTCTTTTTAAGATAAAGAAAAATATGCTGTCTTGTGTGATTTTACTAGTAAATGTAGAAATCTAACTTCTTTCTGGTTTTAATTTTCAAAATACAGAGATTACTCTTTAGTTTTTAAAAATCAAAATGGTGATTGGAGAAGAATGGAAAACATTTTATGTCAGCCTCACTGTTTTGTCTTTGTAGACATTTTTATACATAGCAGAATTACTTATTACTTATCTCACAGAACAACTTGAATGTAGATCATGGAATGAATTCAGGAATGGTTTTCACAAGTATAGAAAATTGGTAAAATTTACATGGAAAGGAAGGTAATGAGGGAAGATAGTTGAGAAATTGTATAAAGAGAAGATGGCAGGACATCTGCATCTTTAACCTGACCACTCTCAAGGAAGCAGAATGCCATTTCTGCTCCGATTTTTGCAGAGAAGCGGCTCTTTTCCAGATTTCCAGGCTGGCAAGTTAAGGCAGAGCTCCATCAGTAAGAATGAGTGTCCTCAGGACTTCAAATTACACTCAACCTAAATTCATTTCCTTGGTTATTTTAATCTAATCATAGTTAAAATTTTGTTTTCTAGTTTTAAAATTATTTCTGTTTTATTTGTAAACCTCAGAAATCTTCATGGGCTTTGGCATATTTTTAAATTAATTGGTCATTAAGGATTTCCAACGAAGACACTTGTCATTATTACTGAATCAGAAATGAAGTTATTGATTTAGTATTTTGTTTGATACATGTTTTATTCGCTTGGCATATAATCATTGAAGATGTTAATGACTGACTTTTTTGTTTGCTTATTTCTTACCTTACCGTGCTAGGTGGCTTCAGCCAGATTCCTATGCTGATCCTCAGAAAACATCTTTGATCCTGAATAAGGATGATATTCGTTGTGGTTGGCCAACCACCATAACTGTTCAAACAAAAGACCAGTATGGGGATGTGGTACATGTTCCCAATATGAAGGTAATTATATCAAAATTAAATTGACATCTATGTATTGACTGTTGTAACTAGTAATATTTTAGAAAGAAATGGCAAGTGCCTAGAGTTCATTTGCAATACTCTCTTTATATGTATATAATGGAGGACACCAAAAAATTGTTTAAATGACTTGTTTATATTACTTTGTACCTAGTTTTCCAAGTTATATTTTGTTTTTCATATTTTGCTAGGTGCTATGGTGATGCAAAGGAAATATAAAAAGGTGTCCATATAAAGGGTGCTAAGCACATAGGGGGAAAGCCCTCAATACACAGTGATTGAATAAATCAATAAAAGAATACATTTAAAATTTTGTATTTATTTTTTAAAGGACTCAAATATATTTTGCACTTGGTACTATTGAAACATTTGAAATATAGTAATGATACTTATTAAATAAATTAGAAATAAATGAATTTGGATTGTAAAAGAATAGAAATGGGAATAGTCACATGCTGTATTGATGAATATGATTCTTTGTATACCTTTCCTGAGACATTAATTAATAATAACATTAGCATATTGTAATGTGTAAAATTATGTCTTTTGTGATATAATCTAGTAATATAAATAGCTCATTTAAAACTTTTGTTATATTTCTGAAAAAAATCAATATTGAATGAAAAATGTAGGCAATTCCCAGCTGCCCCTGCCCCTCAAAATTGTATTACTATGTAATTTGATTGGAGCTTAGAGTTCATTAAGCAACAAAATCTCTTTTACTTACAGAGCACCTAATTTTACCTCAATATTACTTTAAGTAGAACTATTTCAACTACTTGGTACATGCTTTGACTTATACCATGAAGAAGCACAATGCCAGTGAAACCTTTTACCTGACTAATAGTAAAAAAAAAAAAAAAAAGACATGAGACATATAGTTTACGCGTCTTAAGACCAGTAAATAAAACTGTGTGGAAAAGTATTTGACCCTGATCCTAAATGAAAATCAAGCTTTACCAGTGGCTTTCAAGGTTTTGGCCATGACCTACAATAAGGATTTCAGTCATGACCCAAACATAACACATATAGGATGGAATAGTATTACTCTTAATTACATACAACATATATATTTACACAGTACGCTGCACTACATTTTCTAATTTTTTTAAGGAAGATTGTGCACCATCTCAGTGATTTCATGCCTACTGTGAATTCACTGGAATGCAAAAATCAAATTATAAGAAAAAAATGAGTAAAGAATAAAGTAATCCTGATAGTGATAAAAACAAAAAAGAAATGATACCAAGGACAGAATTTTTATCACAGTACAATAAACTAGTACGTTAAAGGGCTAATGTATTTATTCACTGATGAATTTCTCACTTAAGTGTATGTAGTGAGTGGTTAAATCCAGTCTTTGAGTCTACAATAAGTTCCTTATTTGTGTAACTACATTGTAAAAATCATTTTCCATGTCAGCATAACATTTCTTTTAAATATTCATACTGTTGAGTGGCTCAGTTGGTTAAGAGCTCACTCAAGAGCTTGAGCTCTGAACAACAGCAGTTCAATTCCTGGCCCGAGCTGAGCAGCCACTGAGCTGCCAACAGGTGGCAGGATGGCTCAGCTTAAAAAAAAAAATTAAATGTTCATACTGTTAAACTTTAAGTCTTTCTTTAATTTTATTTTTTTATGTTTCCTCCTTTGCACCTTTTGCTGTCTCTTACTCCATTTTGGTGTCTGGGTGGTTCATAGCTTACATTTCAAGTCAGACTTTATGCTTTATCTTTTATGCTCTCCTCCTCTTTGGTTTGTTTTTTCTTTTCTTTTAATTGCCCACATGACCTATATCTATCTTTTTATCCTTCCTCTTTTTCTCCTGTATGTTTTGCATCTCCTACTCTGCCCTCTTTTACACTAAACTTTTTATTCATTATTCTCAAAATCCATATCAGATTTATCTGTTTTATAAACTGTACCTAGGAAAGTCCTAAAAATATTATTTAGGAAACATGATTTGCATACTTATTGATGTTAAATTTATTAATATCATATTATCGTATTAGCTGAAAACAAAATTAACTTAATCTTTTTATTTTCAGCCTAACAGACAGCACATGAAGTTTTAGGAGCATTTTATTTTATTATTTTTTTAAGATTTTATTGGGGAGTTGGGGAGGGGAACAGCATTAGGGAATTGAGGAAGGGGAACAGACAAGTTGCTGTCCTTTTTTTCTTTAGTTGTGGAGGATGTCGCTTCACTGGCCCACGTTGGTATTGTGATCATTGCACTCTTCCTGGGTGAGGCAGTCGCTTGCTGGCCATTGGATGGCGGCTCATGGCAGCTCACACTGGCTGCCAGCCACTCACGGTAGCTCACAGCAGCCCACTGCAGCAGGGGCTGCAGCCTATGCTGTCGCTGGCGACTCACAGCAGCAGAGCTCCAGGTTGAGCTGTTGTTTACCATCTTAGCTGTAGAGGGTGCAGTGTCACTGGCCCTCATGTGGGAGCTGAACCGGTGCCCTGTTGCTCACAAATGGCGTCCCAAGCCAACTCTTAACCAACACGCCACTCAGCCAGCCCAAAGAGCATTTTAGACTTATCAAAATTTGTTGAAATATCTTTATGTAATAACAGCCAGTTATTCAAAACATAAAAATTGCTTTGCAGCTATTTCAGTGAGATCTAAAATGCTTTTTTAAGTAGCAAGTGATATTGTTACTTTTTAACTTATAAAATGATTATTTCAAGAAAATCTTATTTAGTGAAAAGAGACAGCACATAGGAAATAGAATAACAAAAAATGTTTAAAGAAGCACAGTTTATAAAAGAAAGCAGAATATTTATCATTCTATAATATTTTAGAAGTCAGCATATAAAATTGTTCAGTTGTTTACTTGAAGGTTCATAGTGCACAGGCAAGTACGTATACTTCATGTGTTAATTTACTTAGAGTAAATATAGTTGTTTAAAGAAAGGTTAAATCAAAATAGTATGTAAAAAAATGGTGGCAGTGTATATGAGTTGAAGAATTTTACTATACATCTTTAAACTTCTGTGTTGTAAATAACATAGATGGGTTTTTGATGTTTTCAGGGCATTATGTCAGTTCAAATACTGATCTCTCATAACCCCAACTAAAGATTGTGGTTATTTAATGGAACATATTTGCCAGCTGCACCTAATTTTATGTCGGCAGTCAGAGTCCCATAATACTACTCCCTAGAATGGCGTGAATAAGAACATTAAACATGAAAGATATTCCACAGTTCTGGGATGCCCCTTAATTATTAAAGTAATACTGTTACTTTCATTTATGTTACCCTTATTATTTCTGTCAAGATCCTATTGTTGAATTAGGTGTCCTTAACAACCACAAAAGTAGTGTTTGAAAGGAACAGAAGAAACTTTGAACCTGAGATGATGATACCTGATGAACTAAAGCGGTATTTAAATTGCTTAGCAGATGGCTGGTTAGCTCTCAGTTGGTTAGAGCTTGGTGCTAATAAATTGCTTATAACTTTGTGGTTGCCTGTCAAGTGGTTTTTGCTCATGCGTAAACAGATATACAAGCAACAATAAAATGTTTTATTGTAATTCCTGGAAAGTATTTCTGAGTATTGTTTATAAAATAATTTGTACTTTCAACAAACTTACGTTATTAAATCTATTTTTTGCATCTGTACAGTAAGGTAGATGAAAGATAACCTCATTTTATTGTTGAAGAAATTGAGCTGGAAAACCTAATTAGATTGCTTAGATCAAATAGATTATGTTGATGACAGAGCTGTCTAATAGTACTCTTTCTTCACTAGAGTAAATAAAAATCTAGGCTTTAGGTATAAGATTTGTTTTATTATGTGTTCATTTTTAAGACATCAATGGAGTACATTTTCTTCTGCAGAATGGTTAAAATTGAGATTAGCACTTTAAAATATGTGGAGATTGTGAGAAAATATTTATACTTAAGTTACCTGATAAAATAACGTTAGTCCCTGCAAAAATTCAATGCAGATTTATTCTACCATCCATTCCTGCACTTTATTGATGGTGGCATTTATTTTTATTTTATGTTTTGATATCTGTGATTATTTATTCTAAAAAACAAGGTCTGTCTTTTGCACTGTGTTCACATCCATATTGTGGAACCATCTTAAGGTCATTCTGGCACTGCTACATACGCCTTTGAAGAGAATCCCCAGGATGGGCCAATGATAACAAAAAATTTATAGAAATTGTACATAACTGTAAATTGCTTCTTTTGATGTGTTACGGACAATTATATAATAATAATATTTGCTTTTTATGATATCATGGTTAGGTGGAAGTGAAAGCTGTTCCTGTTTCTCAGAAAAAAACATCTTTACAACAAGAACAAGTAAAGAAACCTCAAAGGATCCCTGGCAGTCCTGCAGTAACTGCTGTACCTTCTAACACTGACATGACTTTTGGCGGGCTGGCGTCACCAAAGCTGGATGTTTCCTATGAACCAATGATAGTGAAAGAGGCCCGATATATTGCCATAACAATGATGAAGGTAATTTATTTTACTTATCAGGAAAAATTTGTTTTTTACCATTTATTCATTTAATAAGCATTTCAGTGATTCAAATTCAGACATAAAATTACAGATGTAGAGTTGTTGATAGATGTAAAACTTGCAAGATATTTTTTAGAATGATATTATTTCCCTACAAAGATGATTTTTGTTTGTTTTTGGAAGATGCCAAAAGGGATTACCAATAATAGATTAAGTTAATCCAATCAGAGATTGAGATAGGTGGAAATGAATTCAGTTCCTGCAAAAGTACCTGTCTATTTGCAATTTACCATTATTCTTAAGACATAGCCCTTCAAGAATTCAGGGTTTATCTAAGCCTCCTTCAATTTGGGGGTTCTCCCAAATGCCAGGCTCATCTCTTTTGGTTCTGACTTCTGGCTTTTTAGCTTACTGGTGCTTTCAAACAGATATAAAAAAAGATATATTTTGTCCAGTTTTTTTAGTAATATCCAGAGGCAATGTTAGTCTAAATTATCAAAATGGTATTATTTGAAGCATAAGTTGGGAATTTTGCCATTATCAGAGTGAAATGGTGAGCCATTCAAGGAGCCATTCATTTAGAGGCATGACACCATTAGATTTTTTATAATGATCGTGGTAGAATATGGAGAATATAAATTGGCTGATAATGAAGAAACATGGTTTGGTTTAAGTCTTTTTAGGAGACTATTGACTTAGTCTGGTGAGATATGCTGATCCCTTGGACTAGTGAGTTGTCAGAATAAATTCAAGAGATATTTAGGCTCAGTAGAGCTTGGTGGCTAATGGAGATGGAGTAAAACAAAGAGGTAGAAAATAAAAGATGAAACTCGCATTTTGAATTTGAGCAGTAAGATTGATAATTTTGGAAGAGGGGCAGGCTTTTGTTGAGGAAAATAATAGTTTTGGATGTGATGAGTTTTAGATATCTCTGAAATATCCATATGAAGATTTCTATAAAAGGAAGTTGGATTATAAACCTGAAGTGATCACAGTCTGATTTCCAGAAAAGGATTTGAGAATAATTAGCACTTGGATTACTTAGAAAGATAGATATCTACCTTATTTCCCCATGTAGAAGACACTCCCATGTATAAGACACACCTTAATTTTGGGACCCGAAATTTGAAAAATAATGTATTACATAAAGTTATTGAACTCAAGTTTTATTCATCATAAAATTCATACAACTCCTCATCACTGTCAAAACTCTCAACCATTAGCTTTTCCTCTTCTGTGTCTGATGACGAATCACTATCTTCATAAATTGCCTCATCCTCAGTTCCATCTATGGAATTTGAAATCTACAACCACTGTGTAAGACACACCCAGTTTTTAAACCCCAAATTTTTCAAAAAGGGTGCGTCTTATACATGGGGAAATACGGTACTTATATGAGTGAAGAAAGGAGTTCTAGAATAGGATCCTAAAAAACACCAGTATCAGCAATTCTCAAACTTTTGTCTATATCAAAAAAAAGTTTAATTAATTAGAAAATTTTAAAAAAGGAATTTTGTTTATATCTGAATCATTGGGAGCACTTATTAAAAGATTTTTCAGTCATCAAAAGATTTAGATTTATTAGATCTAGAGAGAGATTCAAGAATTTGTATATAAAACAAATATGCAGGGGCCGGCCGAGTGGCTCGTTGGTTAAGAGTTGGTTTGGGAGCGCGAGCTCTGAGCAGCTGGCCCACCGGTTGGGATCCCACATAGGCCAGTGACGCTGCGCCCTCTACAGCTAAGATGGTGAACAACAGCTCGATCTGGAGCTGGGCTGCCATGAGTCGCCAGTGACAGTGTAGGCTGCAGTGGGGCTGCAGTGGGCTGCCGTGAGCTACTGTGATTTGCCAGCAGCCAACGTGAGTGGCCGGCAGCTGGTGTGAGCTGCTGTGAGCCACTGTGAGCGTCTGTCCAATGGCTGGCCACCGATCTGCCTCAGCCAGGAAGAGCACAATGATCGCAATACCAACGTGGGCCAGTGAAGTGACGTCCTCCACAACTAGAGTGAAGAACAAAAGGACAGCAACTTGTCTGTTCCCCTTCCAAGGTTCCCCAGTGCTGTTCCCCTCCCTCAATTCCCCAATAAAATCTAAAAAAAAAACCCACAAATAATTCAAGTTCAAAACCTAAACTTTGAGAAACATTGATTTACCAGATAGATAAGAGAAAGAAAAAAGAAAAAGAGGGGAGTGAGGGAGGGAAGGGAAGGGAAAAATGCAAAGGAAAAATCAAACATTGATAAGAATACTAGCCAAAGAAATAAGACATAATATAGGACCAGAGCTTATTTTTGCCACTTTTACTGCCACTTTACATATAGTAACTCATTTAATCCTCACAACAACCCTGTAAATTCTGGTTTTCCCATTTACAACTGAAGTATGGAGAGGTTAAATAACTTGTCCATGGCCACACCAATGCTGGGAGTCTGACTCCAGGTTTGATTTTCCTAACTACTGTATAGCATGTCTTGAAAGTCAAGGAAAGAGTGGTTTCAGAAGGTTTAACAGTGTTATGCTGAAGAAGTGAAGTTTTGAAAAGGATCTAGCAACAATGAATTCATCATGATCTTAGCAGGAACAGTTTTAGAGGCATAGTGGATTGATGAAGAGGAGGTGAAAATAGCTAGAAGCAAAATGTGTATAGATTGTCTTTCAAGATATTTGGTTATAAAAAGAAACAACGGACATGGAATTGAGTGAAGGCATTTGAGTTTCGGAATGAATATAGAAAGACTTACACGTTTTAATATTGATGAGGAGACAATTGAAAGGAAGGAAGCTGTGAAGATAGCCTTAGAGAAAATAATATCTAGAACTCAGGTGGAGGGGTTAGCCTTAAATAGGAGGAGTATTGCCTCTTTCATTCAGGAAAGGGAAAATAAAATAATACAGATGTAGTTAATTTGTAAATTGCAGCCAAAAAAATTATTTCTAATAGTAATTGAATGCTTTACTTTGGAGGTGGGAATGATGAATCTTAGGGTCAAGATTTTGGAAAAAATGAAAATCATTTGAAGAATTAAGGAGGACTTATCATAAAGATTTTTACGGCATCTTTGAAAAATCAGTTGAAATTGAAGATGATGCAGTGCAGTATGAATCATGAATATGGATAAGATAATTATTGGATTGATTCAGCATTTAGATTTTGCCAGATTGTTCAACAAATGAACAGTGAGAGAAGGGAGTTGAGCATTTGGTGATGGAAGAAAGGGCAGAACCTCATTGGTTTGGAAAGGATGATGAAAGAGGATTCAGAGAGAAATTTGAGGGGGTTAGGACTGGAAATTTTAAAACTGATATAGTAGGGGTTACTGAGGCAGAAAACTGAGCAGGCCGTTACAATTCTGAGTAATGTCACGGGTTTATGACTTGTATGAGTGGCTGAAATAAAGCTGAAGTTAAGATTATTGAGGTTGATGAAATGAAGGAACTGAAAAGCTGGAGTTTTGGGTGAATTGTCCACCATTAAAGAATTCAAAGCTAAACATTCTCATTCATTTCAATTTTTATTTTAGGGATTTAGTTTCTGACCTCTCTACCTCTCTAATTATTCTTAGTTTCCTATGAACATACTTCCATCTGTATAATTTCTTTTGAAAGTCTAGTTTAACAGAACTGAATGTAGTATTTTAAGAATGTTCTGAGTAGCTCAGGGTTAGCACAGTTACAGAATACCATTCCCAAACTGTCTCTGAGATATGAATTCATGTTCCAGGAAAGCAGATTTTTTTATATCACCCACTCATAGATACTGTGTGCTACTCAGTAGTGAGCCAAATACTATGGAGGATGGAAAAGTGAGATATGATATATTCTTTCATCATTAAATATAATAATATGTATTTGAGTAACAGTGGGAGTGGAAAACACATTGTATTGGAGATCTGGAAACCTGGTTTTTCCTGCTATTATCACCTTACCCTTTTACTCTTACTAGACTTAACCTTAAATTACGTTTTTCTCATTTGTAACTTTTTAGTAGATGAAGGCAGCTAGATCATTTCTAAATCATTTTTATGAAAATAGAAAAGGTGGGAAAAAGAAAGAGGGCCTATGAGTGGGTTGGGTGTGCTTCTCATTACTAAGTAATAGTACAAGTTAGAAGTGAATGAGCAGTTGGAGAACTTTACCTGAACCTTGAAAGATAATGATAAATATGGTATTAATGTTGCAGGAATACAAAAGTATCAGGAGTAATGTGACAAGTTTCATGTACCTACAGCCCATTTTTGTCTTAACATTTCACCATAATTTTTTTGTATCTTTTCATCATTTTTATTAAGAAACATATTATTACAGATGTAATTGCAGCCCTGGTCCCATTTCCACCCCTTCCCTAGAGGTACCCATTAGATATATTTTTATACTTTACTGAATACAAATTTATCTATAAGCAATATAGTTAGAATTATTTATGTTTTTCAGATATTTATAAAAATAGTATCATATGCACATATCATTTTGCCAGTGTTTTGCTCAACCCTGTTTTTAAGGTTTAGCCATAGAGCTGTAGTTCATTCATTTTAACTGCTTTAAATTAAGTATTCCAATGTATTACTGTTTCATGATTTGATCATTCTCCTATTGATGAGCACTTAGGTTGTTTCTAGTTTTTTTAACTATTATAAACTACTGAAATGAACACCCTTGTACATGTCTCCTTTTGTACCTGAGCAAGAGTTTTTTTCTCTAAGGTATGTATCTAGAAATGGAATTTCTAGATTGCAGGGCGTGCATGTATTCAGCTGTATTAAATATCTCCAAAACTTACACTCCCACTAGCAGTGTTTCAAAGTGCTAGGTACCTAATGTTCTCATTAGCACTTGATTCTTACTAACACAATTTGATGACTGTGATGTGATTATTTTATTGTTGTTTTAGTTTGCATTTCCTTGATTCCCAGTCTAGTTGAGTACTTTTCAAATGTTTATTGGCCTTTCAGATTTCTTCTTCAGTGACTTGTCTTTACTCACTTTTCTTTTGTGTTGTTTCTCTCTTTTATATTGATTATTCTTTATATATTATGGATTCATTTCCCATTTTGGTTATGTGAATTACAAATCCTCTTCTCCCAGATGAAAGCTTATCTTTGACTTTATACAGTGTCTTTGTTTTAGAGAAATTTAAATTTTTAGTGTATTCAGATTTCTTCTAAATTTGTTGATGGTGTTGTTTGTTACATTTGGGTCTTTAACACACCTAGAATTTATTTTTTGTAAATGGTGTGATGTATGTAATTTAGGTTTTTTTTTTCCTATATGGATAATCATTTGTCTTAGTACCATTTATTGAATGTTCTAACACTGCATTAATCAAGAATGTTTCTAAAGATTTTGTGATTCTTACTGGTCTCTTTCTTAAAGGTTTATGAAAATTACTCATTTGAAGAACTGCGTTTTGCATCACCAACTCCTAAGAGGTAAGGATCATTCCCTCAAAACATATCCAAAACATGTGTTGTCAACTGCTTGCAACTAAAATCATCCTGCATTTCAACTTTATTTTCCAGAAATAAACATTTTATAGCTTTTTTTAAATTCCCAGTAGGATTCATAGCAAATTTTATAATGTGTAGCTTTTCAGGTAGAATGTATTTATATTCAACTGTAATACTGCCAATATGTTTCATAATACTAAGTAGAGAAATAAATAGTAGAGAAAAAATAACTAGTTTCTAAAATATATAAATTGGCTTCTTTAGGGTTGGTTAGTTTGTTTTTTCTGTTTTTGCTTTCTTCTTTCCTTCACCTATTGAGTTGCAGAACAATTTCAGTTATGAGATCTTAATTTTATGAGGTCTTAATTTTTCAGCCCCTGTTGACTCCAGAATTAAAAAGATTTTTTGACTAATTTATTTACTGGTTAAGAGAAGTGCTTTCTAATATAATTCTTGAAAAAAATTATTACCTGGATTATATTGGATTGTCGAAAAAGTCATGATGTATTTTTTCTCTGTTTTTCATTGCAAAAATGCGTCATGACTTTTCTGACAACCCAGTATTTTAGAGAGAACCACCTCCATAGAATTTAGAAAAAGCTCTACAGTGAATCTCAAAAAACATAATTACTTATATGTTTTATTATATCATGTATCACATGACTTACTAGAAATTAACAGGTTACTATGACTTGATGCTGACATGTATGCAAAGTAAAGTTTTAATGCATAGTCTAACGAGTTTTCTGTCAACAATATCCAAGTTTTGAGACTGTATCTTTTTCTAGAAACAGGGAAGTAGCATTTTGTCCCTGGCTTAATTTTAGTTACAAAATGTCTATGCAGTGGAAGCATATGATTTTATAAAATAAATATGAATGTATAGATGTATAACATGTTAAATAAGAACAAATTGGCCATTTGCCAGTAAACAGGTTTTCATATGCATTGGGTATTTCAAACCTAATTTAAAAAGTCTCTTATCTAAGTAAATAATTTATTCATTCATCAAACACTATTAAACATCTACTCTATGGAAGGCACTGGTACAGGCTCTGGGATACTTGTATGAACAAGGTAGACAAGGTGCTGTTCTCATGGCATTTATATTGCTGTGGAGAAACAAGCTATAAATAAGTAAGCAAAATAATAATAAATAAGGTACTTGATAGTGATGGAGTTGGGGAAAGTTCATTCTAGGCAGAGAAAATCTGGGGTGGATGGAGCTCTTGATATGTTAGAGGACCAGAAGGAAATGGGGCTGGAGAATAGCAACAGGGAAAATGATCAAAGATGACAACAGAGAAGTATTTGACAGCTATAATATATAGGGACTGGTCAACTATTTTAAGGAGTTTGAATTTTCTTCTAAGCATTTTTATTTAAATAATTGTAAATGAATTGTGTTAGAACACAGCCTTGCTCATTAGCTTCTCTTTTGTCTGTGAGTTATTTCCCACTACAATGTAATACTTGTGACAGACTAAAATATCATTACAGAAAAAGGCTACTGACCCCTGGTATAGATTGTCATGATTTTTACGAGGATCCAAAAGCCTGAGAAATGAGCAGGTGGTTTTTTTTGTTCTGTTTTGTTTTGTTGGGTGCTAAGGTGAGTGGGAAATAAGAGTTCTTCTTTGGATATATTACAGTTGAGATGCCAAGATGCCTCTTAGTTATCTAAGTAGTGATATTTCCAGACCAATTGGAAATACAGTTTAAAATTCAGGGAAGAAATAAATTTTGGAGTCATCTATATGAGGTTGTATTTACAACTGAGGAATAGATCAGTGATCAACTAGAGAACTGCTATTCAAAGAAAAAAGAAGACCTAGACCCAAATCCTGGGGCATTTCATAGGTTAAAAGTTAGTCAGAAGAGAGAAAGCCAAGAAAAAATTGAGAAAGAGTGACCAGTGAGATTGGAGGAAAACCAGGAGAATGTTGCAGAAGCAAAAAGAAGGTATTTCAAGAAAGTAGGAGCTGCAGACTATCAAGTGTTACTGAGAGATTGCAAAAGATGAACAAATGACCATGAAATTTGGAGATGTGCTAGTCATCGATGACTTTGACATAAGCAATTTCAATGAAGTGTTGGGAACAAAAGCTAGTTAGGATAACTTGTGGAAGACAATTGGAAATGAGGAAATGCAGAGGGTGATTATAGACAATTAGATAAGTTTTGATATAAATGGGAAAAGAGATATGAGACCTTTTTTGAAAGGTCTATAATATCAGGAGGAGGTGTTTAAGATGGGAGAGTCTACAGTTTGATTGTATAGAGATGAAACAGAAAATAGAAATGATCCAGTAAAGTGGGAGAAACTGACGATGAATGAGAGTATAGTATTACATCATGGAAGTGCTGAAGGAATGAGATTTACAGCACAAACAGAGGGGCTTGCTTTGAATAAGACCCCAGACACTTCTTGCATTGTAACAGGAAAAAGGGTCGAGGAAAGTCAGTTTATTATTCTGATTGCAACTTTGAGGTTGTATCTCTTGTTTCTGTTTCTTACAGAAAAAGTAATGTCATGATTAGCTGAGAATGAGGAAGAGGGTTGATAGAGGTTTGAACTAAGGAAGAAAAAATGAAATTGATTCATTTTGTAGAGTAGGAAAACATATATGCAGGCCATTCATTGTAATGATAGAGTCAGAAATTAAATTTAAATGTATGCTGATGTATCTTAATGATGTTGTCAGCTATTTAACCAAAGTAAATTGTCAGCTAAAGTAAATTTTCCAATATTCATCTTATTTCTTTCAGACCCAGTGAGAATATGCTGATCCGTGTCAATAACGATGGCACTTATTGTGCAAATTGGACTCCAGGGGCTATTGGACTCTACACTATTCATGTTACCATTGATGGCATTGAAATAGGTATTTTTTTTTACGTTATGAGTTACTTGGTGCAAAGAACTACAATCAAAGTCATCTCTCTGTTGTAGTTTGCCCTTTAACTTGTATCATAGACATGGACAGGTTTCATGACTTACCTGGGGCTTTGTTTCCACTTTTACAGTGAGTACTGATTTAGTACATTCATAAGGTCTTAAAATTTTGTAATAATTCATGGTGTCATTATAGCCCACATGACTCCTTCTCTCCATTCCCTGATGTGACTGGTCAGGTGTGACCTCCAGATGTTGTGTAACTGTGTGCATACCTCATCTACCCTCATGGTATATCTGTCTTCCTTTCCTGGCTGTAGCAGAGACCATTTCATTCATTCTTCTTTGGATCTCCCAGTTTAGCTCAGTGGCTGGCAGTTAATACTTGTTGAATGCTTGCTTAATACTTATTGAATAAATGAAGTTTCTTTATCCACCACTAACTTTGAAAGTATATTGCTTTCCTTTGGGCATTAATATTTATTTTAAAACTATACATATAATAGCACAACAGTAGAACAAGAAAACTCAAATAAGTGTTTATCAATATGAATTTCTTGTGATACTATCTTTCGTGATGCTCCTCAAGAAAAAGGTTCCTATGATAAGGTAAATTTAGAAAAGCTAGTATTTTGTAGTCTCATTTTAAACCATTCATACAATTTATATTAACATATTAGGAATTCTGAGAAGTCTTGAAATTAAGAATCTTGTCTAACTTTGTTTTACTCTCACACGAGACCTTTGTATATGGGGAAGAGGGGGACAGGGTAGAGATAAAAGTAATACTGTGACTTCCGGTGAAATGACGTAATAGACACACTGTGCCATCTGCTTCCCAGGATCACACCAAAATTACAAATAATTTATACAACATTTAACCTCGCAAGTCCCCTGAACACTAGATGAACAGAACCTCTCAACGAAGGACTTAAAGAGGAGGCCACGTCGAGTCTGGTGATCTATCTAATACATCGAAGCAATCACAGAGTGACATCCAGAATGAAGAAACAAAGAAACATGTCCCAAGTAAAAGATCAGAAGAAACCTCTAAAGATGAAATTAAATGAAACAGAGGTATCCAACCTTTCAGAGACAGAGTTTAGAACACTGATGATAAGAATGTTTAAGGAACTTAATGAGGACATAAAAAAGGATAGAGAAATCATAAAAAACAACCATTTAGAACTAAAGAATACAATAACTGAAATGAAGAACACACTTGAAGAAATCACCAGTAGATTAGATGAAGCAGAGGATCGGATCAGTGATTTAGAAGACACAATAGCAGAAATCACCCAGTTGGAACAACAAAAAGAAAAGAATAAAAAACAATGAAAATAGTTTAAGAGACCTGTGGGACAATATCAAGTGCAACAACATTTACATCATAGGAATACCAGAAGGAGAAGAAAAGAAGCAAGGGATCGAGAATATATGTGAAGAAATAATGACTGAGAACTCCCCTACCCTGGTGAAGGAAATCGACATAGAAGCCCAGGAAGTGCAGAGAGTTCCAAACAAGCTGAACCCAAACAGGTCCACACCAAGACCCATCATAGTAAAAATGGCAGAGTTTAAAGACAAAGACAGAATCCTAAAAGCAGCAAAAGAAAGACAGCAGGTTACATACAAAGGAACTCCAATAAGACTAATAGCTGACTTTTCTACACAAACTCTGCAGGCCAGAAGGGAGTGGCAGGAAATTTTCAAAGTGACGCAAAATAAAGGCCTACAACCAAGATTGCTCTACCCAGCATGGCTATCACTTAAAATTGAAGAAGAGAGAAAGAGCTTTTCAGAAAAAAATAAACTTAAGGAATTCATTACCACCAAGCCAGCATTGCAGGAAATGCTAAAAGGGCTTTTTTAAACAGAAAAAAGGGGAAAACAAGCTGACCCAGGAAGACCAGAAATACAAATAACAAAATACAAATAACCAGAAATACAAATAATAAATATGCACGTATCAATTATCACTTTAAATGTGAATGGGCTAAATGCTCCAATCAAAAGACATAGAGTGGCTAAGTGGATAAGAAAACAGGACCCTTGCATATGCTGTTTACAAGAGACTCATCTCAGAACAAAAGATACACACAGACTGAAAGTAAAGGGATGGAAAAAGATATTTCACGCAAATGGAAATGAGAAAAAAGCTGGTGTAGCAATACTTATTTCAGACAAAATAGACTTTAAAATGAAGACTACAATAAAAGACAGAGAAGGGCACTACATAATAATAAAGGGATTGATTTAACAAAAGGACATAACCCTAGTAAACATCTGTGCACCTAACATAGGAGCTCCTAAATATATAAAACAGATTGTAACAGACATAAAGACAGAGATCAACACTAACACTATCGTAGTAGGGTACTTCAACACCCCGTTGTCACCAATGGACAGATCCTCCAGACAGAAAATCAACACGGAAACAGTGGCCTTAAATGACACTTTAGACCAGCTGGACTTAATTGATATTTTTAGGGCATTTCACCCCAAAGCAATAGAAGATACATTCTTCTCAAGTGCACATGGAACATTTTCCAAGATAGACCACATGTTAGGCCACAAAACAAGTATCAATAAATTTAAGAAGATTGAAATCATATCAAGCGTCTTCTCCGACCACAATGCTATGAAACTAGAAATCAATTATAAGAAGAAACCCGGAAAGCACACAAAAGCTGATGTATAATATTTGTCAACTATAATTAAATATATATATATATATATATTTATGGGACGTGGAGTATAGTGTGGGAGTGGCGTCAAGGGAATTGTAATAGATATGTATGATATGGCGGGGGGAGTGGGGCAGCGGATTGGAAGGGGGGGTTGTCACTTTGAGGGGTAAATAGCATAACTATTGCACTGTGTTGTACAGCTGAAATTAATAAAAAATGTTTATTTCACCAAAAAATATATCAAATAAATAAATAAAATAAAAGCAATACTACTGATTAATATTTCACTAAAATACCTTGGGGAAACTCTGGTGTACGTAGTTTGTTTTTACAGTTAGAGTACTTTACATTGATGTAAGTGTATAGAATATACATTAATGTTATTATAGAGAATCAGATATATCAAATTCATCTATACCATTCCAGAGACCTTTATCCTCATCCTTTGCTACACTCTCCTTTATTTCAGCATATCCATAAACCCTTTAGTTCAGCAGGCTTTTGTTCGTTCTGCACAAAACATTGTTTTGGGTGAGACAATTCCTATCAAGTGATAACAATGTACTGATGTTTGCAAGATAAAATAGGCAAACAAAATTAAGTGAAGTAGAATATAAGTAGCAAATTACAGGAATTCCAAGTTGGAAATAGCCAAGAATGACTTTGTCTTCACTAATAGTGGGATGAAGGAAACAGATACAATGTAGATAAGAAAAATCCACATAGTTGCTTTTTGTAAGAAACTGAAGAAAAGGATTCATATTTACTTGGAATCATCCATTTTTTTTTCCTACCTTTCTATTTCTAAGTCAACTTTCTCCCAAGCTGACCAAACTGTCCATAGGCTGGGATCTTGTTTGACCATAGATAGGCAAGGACAGATAGTAATTCATTAGAATAATTATGATAATAATAGCTAACATTTATTGAGCACTTAATAATGTCCAACATTGTTTTATGTGCACCTTGTATATTTCAAATCATTTTATTCTCACAACAGCCTAGTGAGGTAGGTGCTGTTCCCATTCCCATTTTATAGATGAAAAAGTTGAGGCACAGGGAGTCAAACAAATAGTGGCAAATGTGGGAACACACAAGACAGACAGTCTAATGGGAGAACCCCAGTTTTTAACCATTATGCTGTGCTGCCTGTTAGTCATCGAGATGATTGGTAGAGACGATGAGTGGCAGTCTGATCTGATGTTGTGAGATAATGTTTACTCAGATGAGGGTTTCTTTTTTTATTATTGTTTTAGTATGATTCATATGTTCCAGATAAAGAATATGAGCCCTTCCTCTTTTCCTTGAACCCCTAAGACACCCATGTGGAATCTCAGGGCCATTTCTCAAATGTTTCTCTTTTTTAGCTATAAATATCAATCCCTTTAAAAGGGCAGGATTCAGATATTTGTGTTGGTTGTTTAAAATAGCCTGAGAATGTGTATACAGTTAGGTTTAAGGATCTTCCCTCCCTTGTATTCTCCAATGTTACAGCTCCCTTCCTTTTCTTACAGATGCTGGCCTTGAAGTAAAAGTGAAAGACCCACCAAAAGGGATGATACCACCGGGAACTCAGCTGGTCAAACCAAAGACCGAACCTCAACCAAATAAGGTTAGGGGAGAATGAAATCAGAACTCTGATCTGTCAGGGATTTATTAATTTTCTTCATTGATGCTTCAAAGTAGCCATCAGACATCTGATATTTTACTTGATAGGAGTATTTGAATTCTAAATATCCCTAAATAAATTTGAAGAGTAGTCACGGACATTCTAATCATATCTAAATTGTAGGATCTGTACTTTTTGGTTTTTTTATAATGCTGAAGTAATTTATAGGCCTTGTGTACTTTCTATTATTGATAATTTACAAGTAACAAAGGCTATTGAAATTAAGTGTGTAAAGTTTGCAAGGTTAAAGTATCCTTTGCTGCTAAGAAAAATTAATTTCTTCAGCGTAAGTAGAGGAATGTTGGTAAACTACTTATTAAAAAGGAAACATTGGTAAAGAGTTTATATTATGCCCTTCTAAAAAGAAAAACAATAGCTCTTTTCTACTTTTTATCATGTCTTCAAAATTTATAGAGGAAATTATAAATATATATGAATAATTTTATAATTTTTTTTTCAGTAATGCATTTTTTAATACTTATAAAAGTTCAGTTTTTATAGATACATCACTGTTATTTGCAAAGTGAAAGTAGTTACAAATAATTATGGAAACATTCTCAGAATTAGTAACACTTTCAAATCTGTATAATTTTATCTCTTGTCACTTCATAAGATCTCTGTTTCATGATTTTCCCTGTCTATCTTTGCCTTTCTCAGGTTCGAAAATTTGTGGCCAAGGACAGTGCGGGGCTTCGTATCCGAAGCCACCCTTCCCTTCAGAGTGAGCAGATAGGCGTAGTGAAAGTCAATGGAACTATCACTTTTATTGATGAGGTAATTTGTAAAGAAACACTTGGTAGTAAACTTTGGACAGAATGTTTTTGTGTTGTTTGCCCAATAATGTTACTAAATTTTCTATTAGAATATATTTAAGCAGTTTGGGCAGTGTTTGAAAAATCATTTGGCAAAATGTGTTCATTGTATTTCAGACATTTCATTTATTTTTCTTTATCAATAAATAAGTGACAAAATTATATTTTTAACATGAAAGGAACTCAGTTAACGTAGTCAGAACCTGTACAGGTAACACAGTGAAAATGAGTACAGTGTTTCTTGAATTTTCTATTTGTTTTTAAATGTGTTTACTGTATTGCTTTAGCTTACACAGTATATTTTTCTCATAATGCAACCAAGTAACTTCTGGTTATTAAAATCTAAACTGAGGGGAAGGAAAACTTATGTCTTTTGGGAAACATCCAATTTTATGTTTAAACTATCTTAAAGTGTGATTTCTTTGAGCTTTTACTAAGTGGCACTGATTTTACAATCTCACCATGTGAATTATCATATTGCTTGGCATCCCTTGCTGCTTTTATCCTTAAAGATGCTCTCATACTTAACCTTCTGTAGAAACTAGATGCTTCATCCCGTGTCCACCATTATTTACTAGCTTTGTAGCCTTCCAGACTTTGCTAGCCTCATAGGAGTGACAGGAGGGCATGGTTGTTTTTGTTGCTTATCTCCCATAGATCCACAATGATGATGGTGTATGGCTGAGACTAAATGAGGAGACAATAAAGAAGTATGTTCCTAACGTGAATGGCTACACTGAAGCCTGGTGCCTCTCTTTTAATCAGCATCTTGGCAAGAGTCTTCTGGTCCCTGTTGACGTAAGTAAAAGGTGGTTTAAAAAGCATGATAGGTGCACTCTGTCCTCATCACAGGGCTTTCTTTAATTAAGGCTTCTCAGTTCTGAGGTAAACCACAACTAAATAACTTTTACTTTAAAAGTGCTTGAATTCTTGAGAGCTTCTGTGCAATGAAGTTGGAGTTGGGCAAGGCTAGGGATCTCAAAACTTATTATGATCCATCATAGGCAGAAAGTAGTCAATTAAAACTAGGTCTACTGAGTTCCTTTCAAAGAGGTAAGGAGTGAGAATGGTTGCATAATTTTTTTCCCTTTTTCATTCTCACTACTGTTTGGAATGAATTCCATGCTAAAATTTGTGAATTGAATTCCATGCTAAAATTTGTGAATTCAATGTTATCATACATTCAAAAACATGTATAACATATTTGTTTTTTATGTTTGTATTTTGTAATTAATTCTCTGTGTTGTGTCTAAGCTTGAATCTTTTCTTTCATGACTTATAATACTATTGTACTAAAATAAGATGGATTTTTAAACTTTTGCTGCTATAGGGTTCTAGCTGAGGGTAAATCCTATCTGAGAGAATTCATTGATCCCTTTTGACAAATGCAGTGGAATACTTAGAGCCAGTGTTCACAAGATTGCTATAATACATCACTAAATATAACAGTAACCCACACTCTTTTTATAATTTAAACAGTATATACTTTTTTTTGTCATTGCTCCTTATGACACTGGTAATAAATATCATTGTCAAAATTTTATTTTAAGAAAACCTTAGTTTTTTAAACAGTTGAATTTCTTCAGAATCAGTGCATAAAGTTAGCTTATTTCATTAAACTATTCAACATATTGTTTGTTTTTCTCCTTGATAATCCAGAGTAATATTCTCCAAAGGGGTGGTTATATAAGATGATTCTTTGTGAAGGGAAATAAGGGAACTCCTGTTCATATTTAATCATCTCATTCTTTTTTCTATTCTTTTGTATATGTTTTATAATAGTACAGTGGGGAGAGATACATCTATTAATATATATATATATATATTTTTTACTAATGTGTGATGAAAAAGTTTGGAGAGTTTTAGCCTACTACTGCTTTACTGAGGTTAAGCTAAACAATGACAAATCTATAACTAAAATGTAAAAGTTTAAATAAACCAGATCTTCTTAAATTTTCCTGAAGGTAAAATTTGTACCTGTAGGTAAAAATGAAAAGGAAATTGACCCTGTGGAAAAGAAGTACTACTCTGAAAGAAGAGATAATAATTCTCTATCGTATATGGCTAAAAAGTTGGCCTTAAATGGTTTGAAACCATTTTTCAGTTATAGTAAACAAATACTCCTCAGGATTATGAAAATTATATTTTAAAGGACATAACCTTAATAGCCATTTTATTTTACTTAGTTTATTTTTTAATATTTCACCAATTTATACTTTTTATGTATTTTAAATTCCTAATAGGGAATGTTATGTTTACTACCCACCCCCACTCCAAATTTTTTTCCCCACTTCCTTTGTTTTTTCATTTGAGGAGATGCTTTTGAGAGAGGAAGATAGAAAAAACAAGAGACTAAACAAAAGTAGAAAGGAAGAGCAAGAAGTGCTGTGTGTTGAAGTTCTAAATTCCATGCTTTCATTTTGGAACATTGGTGCTCTGTTATATGATATTTTTAAACCCCAGCTAAGAGACAACTTGTAGTAAGACTGTCTTCTTGAGGCCAGAGAGAGAAGGGCAGTGACAAAGGTAAGAGGGAAAGCTAAGTGGAGTGAACCACATAGATACTTGTTGATGGGTTTTCACTGGAATGTGAATGAAAAGGTTGTCACTGACTTATTTGAAAAATCTGGATGCAGTATATTAGAGATAGAAAGTAAAATGAAATAAGTGGCTTTTGGTATTTTCTAGTTTTTCTTTATGTTTAAGAATGACATGAGTTCTATTTTAATGTAAATAATTCAGAGTGGTATCATTAAGAAGGCTGAGGTTTTTCTGGTTCCTTTATTTTAAGGATGGTAGTGACTTGATATTTTTATAAATTAAAGGAAAGACACCAGTAGGAAAGGGGTAAATTACAGATGTAGATTAAAAAAATAATGTGAAGACTGAAATAGAAGGTGAAAATGGAATTACGGCTATATTTGGAGAGTTGTTTCTGTGAAGGAGGAATGGATATGTGTGGCAGTAGTTAAGTTTTTAGGGATAGAGATTGAAACAAACGAGTTAAGTTAAAGGGTTTAGAAATGTCATAAAACATGTGGAATAATGTTTGATTGAAATAGCAGAGGGATCTGATGGAAACTGCTTGTTCGGGCATTGTTGGCCACTAACTACTCAGACCATTGAATGGATCCGTTCTGGATGCTCTTCCTCCCACACAGCCCGAAGTGTCCAGAATTAAAGGACCCAAGAAAGCAGATTACAGCATTAACTGGAGTTGTCCAGGCTGCTGTGACAGAAAAATAGGGACGAAAAGGAATTCCAGATGCTAGTGGAAAAGCAACTGAGATCCCCAGCTGGGATCTGGCCTAAGTTAGAAATGTGAAAGGACAAATGGAAGGTCTGAGGGACTTGGAGGACTCAATAAAATCCTGTAACAAGTAGTGAGTGCACTGTAGTTAAAGAGCTGGAAGCATATAGACAGTTGGTGTGATCAAGTAGAATCTTTGAATTTGATTTTATAGTTAGAGCTTTTTATTGAATGAGATGACCCATTAATATGGCCTTGAAAGGGTAGCTGAAGTATAGTGGAAGAAAAGTCATTGGAACTGCCTAAGTCTAAGAACTAGAAGGCCAGGCAGTTGGATGGTCATCCACATGGACAGGAAGATATACATATGATGGCAGCACTGTGACCTGCAAGGTTAAAGATGAAAGTGAGTTTGTTTACCATTGGAGGATGGACCCATTAGATATAAAGTCATGGGACGAACGGGGGTAGTTTGATGTTGGATCGAGAAGGATAGAGCAGTTTGGGTGTAAAAAGAGAACAGGTGAATGCCATAAAGGTTTATATTTTATGTGGTGACTCAATGATAGGGGATACTGTGTAGCAAAATGAGCTAGTCTAGGGCTCCAAAGAGATCTGATATAAAGTTGCTTCAATACAGGTGTTAGATGAGTACCCATAGAGTCAGAACCTGGCATAGGTAAGAACAGGCTAGTTTTCCAAGGTTTTGTCTGTAGGGATGGGGGCTGGCTGCTTCTACAATCAGTAAGTTTTTAATGAGTACTTTATTCTGGAAGACTAAACATGGTCAGGCATACAGGGAACAGTGATATTCCATAGAGGGGATGATAATTCCATCTTATTCCCTAAAGGAACTAATACAACTAAATAAATGCATCTCCCTTTGCAACTCTTACCATATTTACTATTGGAAGAAAAACTTTACATCTATTCTCCGTTTTTACTTTAGCCCATTTGTGAATAAATCAACTATAATTCTGGTTTATAATTGCAAAATACTGCTAAATAAAGAAAATGAAATCTGGGAGATTTGAAATAAAATTAGAAATAACCAAGGATTAATGCTACTAACTTAAGATGCAAAAGTACTGAAAAGTTGCCTTCATATATCTTTACATCTACTTCTTCAACCGTATCTGGTTAAAACAGTTTTGCATTCACATCAGTGTGTGTACCTTATTTGGTCCCTGACTCAAGTGAACTGTCAGGAAGAGTGAGGGTGGGGGTTGGAAATGTAAACTCAGACTAAATATTTGATGAACTACTTAAAAAAAGGTTTCCATAAATAATTTTATTTAGAATAAACTTTAAAGTAATTTTTGTTGCACTGTCTTGTTTATTTACTCATATTATAGAACTCCTGTTTTCACTGTAAATATGTACCTTAGCTAAATTGTGGCCTGCCCAGCAATAGTTCTATTAAACATCATTACTAAGAAAGAATGACATCCTAACCGTAGAACAAATTGGACTTCAACTGTTTTGGCACTTTAGTAGTACTCTAGTGTAGAGATTAAATAGAATTAGACATTCATATTACTACTATGTATTTTTTAAAATATTTTTTAAATTAATGGGAAGAATAGGGATAAATATGAAGGATACCATTCTTTTTTTGTTAGGTGCTCGTGGTCTAATAGAACTTATTGCCCTTTTCAGAACACTCTGTTCAATTTTACATCTTACAGTCTTTATGTTGTTTTATTTGTCTAGAATGCTTTTGCTTCCATTGTTTTCCTTTTTAAATATTTTCCTGGTTGACCAAGTTAAAAAGCTCTTGACGTTTTTCTCCTGTGTATTTCCCAATAATGCTGTAGCTATTAATTCATTAATTGTTCATGTAGCAAATATTTATTGAGTCCTTATTCTGTGCCAGATACTAAGCTGGGAAGTAGATGTTGGGTGGAGAGGCAGAGGGGAGGGATACAAAATAAATAAGATGGAGTGCAGTTCTTGCTTTTGAGGCACTCACTATATAATGTGATAGACATACTATATTCATATAATTAATTTGCATTGTAATAAGTTGTAGAATTGCTTCACTTAGGAGGTGACATTTGAGGAGGTCTTAAAGAAAAGGTGCCAGAAAAATGGGAAGGAATTTCTAGACAGAGAAAGAACCAACTGACCAAAGTTATGGGACTGATAAATAGTTAATATGAGTGAGACAAAGAATTGGGAATAGAAAGAATGTAAGTACTGGGGAAATTAGGTTTTCCTCTCCCTTCTCAGGTAGCACTTTGTCTGTAAAAGTAGAAAAGGCTTACTTCTTTCTCCAACTACCCATGATGTTTAGTTTATTTTACTTGCCTTCAACCCATTTGTATTTATATACGTATGTCTTATTTCTGTTGTTAATCTCCTTAAGGGTAAGGACTCATTAAGGATCCCTTCTTACTCATATTTGCTTTTTCTAAAGTGTTAAGCATTACTTTTTGCTTACAGTAGGCTTTCAACATTTGTCGAATACTAAATTTTAATTCCTGGCATCATGCTGCTTGAAATAATTCCTAGCACATATATGCTCCTTACCTTAATTCTGTCACTTAATTCTCAGTGTTACCCTGTGATGTTAAGTATTTTATCATTCTCATTTTTCCAATGACAAAAGATAGCTCCTCTCCCAAGATCACAAGTAGAAAGTAGTAGAGCTGATTCAGGAACCCCAATGGATGTGATTAAAACCCATGCTTTTATGTTTAGTCTACCTTAGTCTAAATGGAGCGATAAGGATTAATAAAGTTATAAAGGAATAAATATACCTATAAAAATCCTATTACTTTGGCTAGAACTTGCAAATTAAATAAATATGAATATTCATGGCCTTAATGGCTGAGTGAGTAGGAATACCGTGATATATGTTAAAGGTGACGTGGGTCAGTCGGAGAGCGCATACCTGGGGAATGTGGATTAAAAATTAAAATTCTAAAGACTTGGAAACTACAGAATGTCAGCTACTAGAATATTTCATATATCAGGGAAAATACGAGTGAAAAAGAAAATTAGTTATGCACATGACATGGGAGACATTTGACTGCCTAGAATAGATCTTAAATTTTTTGGAAAACAAGATTACTTCTAGAATAGGAGATATTAGTGATTTGAAACTTAGAGGCACCATTCTGTGGATACTTTGTCAAAAATGAGTTCTTCCAAAATTGTGAAGGAGGTTGAATAGTGGAGAAAGTTTATACCAAGGAAAGTAGATAGCACCTCATTTGAAATGTTTGTAAGGTATCTTTATAATGCCCATGTTGTCTGCAGAAGCGACTTGGGTCTCCCAACATCTCAGTGCATTTACACAAACCACTTCTTACCTACTTAGGCTAATTGATGGTCACATATAGAAAGTATGTTGATTTTTCTGAATTTTGGGGCCCTGAAAAATTGAGGGAGAGATGAAGGAAAAATATCATTTGTCAGTCTCTCTTATAGCATTACCCAGGGTAATTGGTAAAATTAGAAATTGCTTCTTGCATTTTATGTTCAATTTCATTCTTTTGGGATACCTAATGATGCCTGGGAGTCACAGCTTTAACATGCCCCAAATTTCTTGGTTTTGTTAATAGATGTGTGTGTGTGTGTGTGTGTGTGTGTGTGTGTGTACATAACCTGTTTTTTAATCTTAGTAATTACTAAGTATTTACTTAATGCACCATTTGTAAATGTGCTGCCCTCGATGGTTATCAAAAGCTTCACCCTTTAGCTTGCTCTTCAAGGTGCCTAATCAGAATGAGATTTAGGCAATTAAAATAACATTGTAATGGTTTGTATGCACGTATACGCTGTGTTTAATTTCCCAGGATATTTTGCCTTTTTCACTTTAAAAATGGCAATTCTAAACTCTGCTTATCTAGCACAATGAAAGAATTATCATTGTTTTTTTACATGAGCACTTGGCATGTTTGGTCATGTACTTTCACCATGAAAAGTATTGACTTATTCTCTCCTGTGTCTTGAAAGATTATCAGCTTAGAGTTGCAGTTTGATGTTTACTAGTTTAGTTAGGTTTTTAATATGCTTTAATTTCCTAATTTTCCTGATAGAATATTTTTGCCTTTAACATAATCTTTGAGAATGAAATGATTTAGATTTTTGTAGATATGTGTGTATATGTATATGTACGTGTGTATACACACATACATATACATATAGGGTGTTATTAATCTGTGAAATTATACAGTATGAAAGCTAATTTATATATTTTACTAGTGATAAATTAAGATTTTGGAGAAATTAATATTTTTATGCATGTTCATATCTTGAACTAAACATTCCTAAATTTTCAAAAGAAAACTGTAAATATATTTTATTTTTAAACTCCAGCTCCCTATTTGGTACATTTTTTTTTGATTCCTGATAAATGTAATTTTATTAGGTTACACATTTTGAAAATAATCTTATAGTAAACCAATGCAGACTAAGAATTTTCTGTAAATTCAGAACAAAAGCCAAAAAGTATCAAATTTGGATACACTTATAATTAACATGTACAAATGGATTTAATTGCAGTGTATTACCATGGTTAGCAAATATATCACTTCAAAGTACCCTTATGCATGTTAACTCATGTACTCAGACTTTGGAAGCACTTAAATTTGCACATTGAAATCAAAGACAAGTACAGGCCTTAAATATTGTCAGTTAGTACATTGCTTCCTTATCATTAACTTTATCTGCATTTTTTTCACATTGCTTTTAATAAAAATTATGCTAAAAAATAAAAAATTATTTAAAATATCTTGGTATTTTATGTGAAAGATCTGCACCACCATTCTCTGTGAAGGAGAAAGACCATTGGGCAAATATTTCACAAACCCTTACATACATTGATGAACCAGTAAGGATATCTTTTTCTTCACAACATAGCATTTCAAAATGCTTTGCAACATGTTTCCACTTCACCTAAAGAGAAAGAACCCTATGCTCTCTCCATTTTTAAGTGTGGAGGGAGGTTTAGTTTGAGGTTTGGTTTGGTTTTACATTTATTTGTAGGCATATTATTGGAAACGCATTTTTTCTGGCTCTTATATGTCTTAAATTTATGAATTAGCATATGTGTATGTATATGGGTGTGTGTCTACATCTATCTATACACATATATGCATAAGGATACTACAGAACGAGAGAATATTAAATTCTCATTATCTAAAATGGCTTATAATTAGTTGGGAACTGTGTTGTTTCCTTTGTGTTGAAGTATTGAATGATAACAGAATCTATTAACAATTTGAATATCCTCTTTCATAGTGTAATGGTTAGCACTCTGTACTCTGAATATCCTCTTTTTTGTCCAAAATAACCACTTATCACATGAGCAGCAAATTGTGTAATTGCTACTCACTGGAAAGATTTTAATTTCAGATCAGATAAATGTATTCAATAGCATGATATATCTGTGTAGAATGTGTATCATTTAACTTTTCATTATAACAGTTTTGTGAAAGTGTTGATTTTTGGGGGACCATGCTACTATGAATTTGTTGTTACTTAACAAAGAAATTTTAGTCTTTAACATGTAACATAGTGACTAAATGCTCTGTGCATTTCCTGAACTTTGAAATGGAGAAAACTAGGCCTGTCTTTTGATAAAAGATTCAGATTATGTGTTTTTCTGTATGCTTTCTGAACAGATTGCAAACAGCTTTCAGTAACATTTCCAAATGATTTTTTTTCCATTTATAGACTAGAGGAAAACTGAAAAATGATTTAGATTTTTTTTGACTTTTTGAGCTTTTCTTTTTATACTTTAAAAAGTGATAACTATTTCACATATGCTACATGCCACTATTATTCATGATAATAGTTGAGCATACAATCTATATTATATTTTTTTTCTATTTGTTTTCGGTCATAAACAATTCTGGGTTGTATTAGAACAGATACGTTGTCAGTTAAAGAAGTTTTAAGGTTTCCTTCTTGAATTGACTGTCTTAAGCTTTAAATAAATATCTGGCTCTTAAGTTTAGCAAATGGCATGACACACTATATCCATGGAGAGCTTTTGGTAAAGCTTACTTATCAGAATTTCCTTGATATGTGGTTTACTCAGGTGGCTTCAGTTTCCCTTTAGTAAAATGGTATTTCAGTGCTGGTGCTAGAGTACAGAACTATGTTGTTACTATGAACGCATCTTCTGCACCTGATATCCTGTTCCCTTTCTTTGTTGATATTTTTTCTTTCTTAAACTTTGTCGCTCAGAATATCTTTAATGCTAGCCAAGGAGTCAGGGATTTGGACGTATTTTCATGGACTTCCAAAGCTTTTTTCCCCCAGGTGAGTTACTGTAAGGAACATACATTATTCAGGTATTTCAGCATGTATAACAGATTTACATTATATCCTTTGAAGCCTTTGCTTAAGATTAATAAATTTTTTACCCAAAAAGATCTGTCTATACAAAGTGCTGCAGTTGCGTTTCCCCTGGAATCAGTCCTTTTCTATCTATTTCTGCCAAAGAATGTATTATTAGTTAAACTTTTATGTGACTTCAAATTTAATATGTTTAATTTTATGATTATCTTCTCCATCAATTACATCCAAGTCTAGCCTTTTCAGAACTAGCTTATTTAGATGGGAGAGTCCCAATCCTATGGCAATTTTGTTTTTTTCCCATTCTTCCACAGTACCCTTTTGAGTGTTAATCTCAGAATGGAGAGGGAATGCAGGGAGAAAAAAATAACATTACAGTTCATCACTTCCATATGCTGGTGCCAGGCATTACATTTCTGTATTGAATAAAACATATATTCTAGGGTTGCTTGAGAATGAAAGGCACAGTTCTGGTTTTATGTCTATCAGTTCTTTCTATACTATTTAGTATAAAAAATAGGATAGACTTTGTTTTATATTATATAGTTTATTTAGCTCTTCAATAAAGTATTAAATATTTTAATAAAGTTTTTGTATATTGCCTTTCAGTGACTAACTTGCAGTTATTAGTTTTTGCCAAGACTTATCTCTCAGTGTTACCCCGAATGATCAAAAGTTGGAAATAGTATTATACTTGATTAAAAGCTCTAGATGTGTTATTAAAAACCAGTGAGAATATTTTTTCTCTAAATCTATTAATATTTATTTGTGATTTTTGATGTCATACCATGTTACTTTTTAAAATATCAGTTGCAATAAGGACTAACTTACCTCTTCCAACTATGAAATAGCATGATGAATTGACTAAAATTGATCATTGACAACTAGACATTTAAAAATATTTACTGAAACCCTTGTGAGTATAATAGCACAATTTAAAGTTCAGACCCTACTCTCCATTTTTATTTTGAGTGCTCTTTGTATTTATGTAATTGTGCACATGTATAAGTTTTTATAGGTATACATGCGTGGGTATATAAAAATGGATACTTGAAGGTTATTTTAGATTGTAAATCAAGTCTAAATTTTCAAAGTATTTAAAATTCTCATTAATATTAAATTGCTGATATATAGCTAAAGAATTTTGGATAATATGGTATGATAATTGCAGTAAATGTAAATAAATATTGTCCATAGTACATATTTGTATAAGTAAAAATTAATGATTATTGATTACCATGATGAAATTTACAAAATGTTATGTGAAGGTTGATAGTGGGTCTAAAATTTTCCCTGGCCAGTCATACATATATTGACTTAGAGTCACAGGTACACAGAATCCACATTTTCTTAACCTCAGGATTTTATTTTTAATTTTCTACTATGTAATGGGCATGGTTACATACCCCTTAATATGTGATTCTTTTTAGGGATAGAGCTATTCAGTAATGTTTTATCTTGCATAACATGTTAGTGTTTTTTTCATTTTTTGATTCTAATATTACTAAATATTAATTTTAACAATATTTGAACATATCCCATTATGATCATCTTTTACTTTATTTGAATATAAAACAATTTGTACTGTGTATATTACTGTATTTAAAAGTACGGGTTAAGTTGGTTTTAAAGGAATAATAATGACAATGGAAGATCCCCCAGTGTGGAACTTTCATTCACATTTAGTTGGGAAGAAGAGCAAATAGGTCATTATTTTTCCCCATTGCATTCACATAAGGAACAATTTCATCACAGCATTCAGATTCAACAGAGAATTTAGGGCATGTTCTATTCTTTCATGTTAGAAGTAACTTTTATATCCAAACACGTTATATTTATGTAAAAATGCATCGTTAATGGTAATCTCTCCTCTCTACTAAAACTATAATTATCTTTTTCTACTAATAGCATTAATATATCGTTGTTTAGTAATGGCCTGATGAATCTAGCAAGACATTTTTATTTGTACTATATTAAGAAAGTGGGAGTTGTTAAAATCTTATAAACCTCCTTATTTCATTCATAACTAGTAAATATTAAGATATACTTTATTTTAGGCACATTTCTTCATCGTTATCTCTGTTCATAGATAACTCTCCAGAGTTTTCGCACCTATTTTCTCTATTTATAAATAATTATTACAGACAAAAGTAGAAGGAAATGAAGATTTAGGCTTTTTAACACATACCAACATACAGTAATGCAGTACTAATGATTCAAAATTATTCAGTTGTGGTTCACATAGTAAATTATTTTGGTTTTTCCTACTGTTAAATATTTCATTAAAAGATAAAAGAATACTCAAGTACTACTGTATTTCTCAAATTGTGGTGGGCAAACGCCCGGGAGTCAGTTGCTCTCCTGCTGTATTTTCTTCTCTTCAACTTTATTTAAATTATTATTCAGCATTGAAAAACTGAACAATTCTTTAATTACAGTATTGACTAATACTTTATCTTTGGATATGTATTTTCTTTTTTAATTGACAGTATTATAGAATTGTTAAAGCTATTAATAGGAATATGTTGAAAGTGATAATAGATTGTATTTTGTTTATTTATTTTTTTCCTATTCAAATTTTCAGGAACCTAAAACTAATACTGATGACTTTTTCAAAGACATAAACTCCTGCTGCCCACAGGAAGCAACAATGCAAGAACAGGATATGCCATTCTTGCGAGGAGGGCCAGGCATGTATAAGGTAGTGAAGACGGGACCCTCCGGACACAACATCAGAAGCTGCCCTAACCTTAGAGGTATCCCAATTGGAATGTTAGTTCTGGGAAACAAAGTCAAAGCAGTGGGAGAGGTATGGATTCTTGTAGCTTCATGACTTCTAAGATATTCATTTTTAATATAATACTACCAAATGCTATCTCTTTTCTTCCAGAGGTTGCCATTTCTATCCCAGGTTTTTAAATGTTCATGTTCTTTATCTGTATTGAAAATACTAATGTAATTTTTCTGTGCTTCTTTTCTACTAATTTTATTCTCATAAGAATCCTCTTGAAAACAATATATTAACAAAATGATTGTGTGTTGTATATATATACATGTTTGGTATTTGCATATATCTTTTTATTATTACAAATGTACTACACTGTCATGGATTAACAGCACTTTAAAATATTTGCTGTGGATTGGTATGGAGATGTGATGTATACAAAAGGTTTCCTTTCTTTGTCCCCATTCACGTGTCTCACTGAAGTCCTGAGCAAATAAAATTACTCTTTTGTCAACTGTGGCATATGCCTCAGCTGATGAGCTTGAAGATGTAGTGTGTCATGCTATTTCTCAGTGTCAGGGTCATTTTCAAGGTGCATTATAAGCACTGCCAAGCTAAAAAATAGAATATGTTGTGCTGTGACATTTTAGGTGAAAAAAAAAAAAAAGAGCCATGTGTTTTGAGGTAATGTTTAAAATTATTTAGGAATTATCTGTGTGCCTTAAAAATTATTATTTTAACTGAGGTCATAAGGAAGTATTTTACAGAATATTTTGTTGATTTCTGTCTTACCTCAGGCTGTGGTCTTAATTTCAGAAACTAATTTCATGGTAGCTATTTATTGGAATAATTACACTAATCAAACTCTTAAACTTTTTGCTGGTTTTCAATCTGAATGCCCTAAAAGAATCAAGCCAATCAATCATGCTTTTTGTTATGTACTAGGTAACCAATTCTGAAGGGACATGGGTGCAGCTGGATAAGAACAGCATGGTAGAGTTCTGTGAGAGTGATGAAGGCGAGGCATGGTCCTTAGCTAGAGACAGAGGCGGAAACCAGTATCTCCGACATGAAGATGGCAAGTTGGCTTAAATTTGTGATTATTCCCATTAACCTTTTACATGCAGAAGTTTAAAATATATTTCTTTAATCATAAAGAGCTTTTTGTTTGCTTATTTTTTAAGTAAAAGCAAAACTAAGTGTGAAAAAATCTTGTAATTGTTAAAATATGTTTGTGAAACACATAGGTACTAAATGAATGCACATCAAAGAAGAGAATTAAAAGAAAATGTAAAACATATGAGCCCATCTTTGTAAAACATGCTTTTTATTTCATTAATATGATTTGTATTATCATTCTTCTGTACCAGTCCAGGACTGTATGTTTTACCCTTTCTACCACTAAGTGGAAGTTAGGTTTTCAAACCACCAATCATAGTACTTTTCCCAGGCAGTTTCATTCGATTGAATTTTGTCTTAGGAATGAAGCATTGAATAAATGCATAGCATCTTTTAGGGGTTTCCTATTTTGTTAGAATTTCAACTTTAAATTCATTTTACCTTTTTCAACAGTGTTCTCATTTAACATAAGATTTTCCATTTTCTGTTCGTTCTCCTGGTGGCAAAAACTTGTTCTTCAAAGTTCAGACCACATCACTTGGGTGAAGCTTTATTTAACTGATCCTGACAGAGTCAAGAATTCCCTCTGTGTTCCTAAGGAACTGTATTCACCACTAGGACAAAACTCATATATTGAAGTTAATTTTTATTTCTTCATACCCAGATTGTGCGTCCCTTGTGGATAGAAACAGGGATTTTATTTGTGTATTCCTAATTCTGAAACAGTTTTGACACATACTAATTGCTCACTAAGTTTCTTAACTACAAGTTGAGTCACAAAAATATTAGTTAGGGCATCAAAATAAATAGATAAGTCAAGCACAGAGTTTTCTACCAAACCCCAAAATTATAGGATAATTTCATATAAAGAGCAGGACATGCATCTTTATCCAAAACAGAATGGATATATAATACTCATTATCCAAGAGGTAGTATGTCCATAAGTATAAATAGATTCAAGAAAGTTTTGAAACTTGCATGAATGACAAAGTACATGTAGATCTATTAACATTATACATTAAACATTCTCCTCTTTCCCCCCACAATAAGCCTTTGAGATAGGTTATATAATCTTCATTTTACAAATAAGGAAGCTAAAATTCATAGACTTTAAAATGACTTGCCTAGGGTTATACAATTGGACATGGCAGATTTAAGACTTGAGCCAGAATCTTCATTTATATATCAAAGTATGTGCTCATTACAGCATACCACACTGCATCAATAAGCCATGGAACACAGTTTGAGAATGTACTCTCTCCCTTGTCTTTATGGGTAAACTTTTCTTACCTAAAGATGATGTGGTCATTAAATGATGTTCTGAGATGGTAGAACTATTCTTTATTATGTCTTGAAAAAGAAAAGGCTTCATTTGACATAAATCAGACATTTTATAAAATAGCCTTCCCATTTATAATGTACTTACTACATATTACAATATATTTACTATATATTCATAAATTCTTAAACGTTTTCATTGTATACAAATACACACACACACACACACACACATACATACACACACACACACACACAGTCATAATAATGTCTTAATTGTTTTAAACAAAACCTAGAGTGATAGGGAAATAAATGATTAATTAGTGCCTTGAAACCATTTAAGATTAGTCAATGTAGTATCCAAATAGTCTGCTCATTGGTATTAGTATGTAACTGTATTTAATATCAAAATATGAGGATTTGGCACTATAGTAATTCATTCATATATAGTAGTATAAGTAAACCAAAAGCTTTCCTTTGTATAAAAATTCTTCATTGGCCTTTGATATCTGTAGGTAAAGCTAGTAAGCAAAGTTACTGCTATGGTCAAAACAGGCTGCACTTTGGGTGCTAGACCATTCTGAGTCTAGAGGGTGAGAGTGATGCTGTCTTTTCTGTTCACATGACTGACTGCTCATGCGTCTTTTCCAGAAGAAATATTCCACTGCTGAAATATCTTATGCTGAAGAGCATTGCCTAAGGGAAGTGCTATGATTGGTTTATTGAAAAAAGTCTAGAAATGCTTGTAAAGGGTTAGACTGTACAGTAATACTGGAACAGCAGAATTCTGATTTTCAGGTGGAAGAAAACACTCCACCAAGTTCTTCTAGTTATTTTTTTCTGTTTAAAGGTATATTGGCTTTTAAAAAATATATTTGAAACTTCATTTTCATAATGTCATTTTAAAGGAATAAGTACTTTTTTCTCCTTTTTACCTTACATTTAGCTTATTTTATTTTGCCTTTTTTAGCTGGCATTAATATGACTCTTTTATCATGGTATTCGTGTTTATAGTATTATGTCAGATAGAATCTTATAGCTACTTGATTGTTAGTTTGGCAGTAACAGAGTACCAATTAATATGTTGCATTCTGGCCATTTGTAAACTAGATAAAATATTGGCCATTTCCTTCTTGAAATAAGAATTCTGATACATTTGTTACTTCAGGATATGTTAATAGCCCTGATTACATGACCTGGTTTATCTTTTTTTTTTTTTTATTTAGGTAAAATATAATAAGTAAAAGTAAGTTAAAAGTTAAATTTTCCATAATATCACATTCAGAACTTAAAATATTTTACAAGTCGAAATTTCCTTTGATACCACATACTTAAACATTTTGAAGACTTTTTTCCTTGAATACTAATATACAAAATATTTTGTTATTTGGTTTGTATTGTATCCATTTTTGTTTTATAAAATGCCCTTGTATAAAATCTGTTACAAATATGAGTTCCTGGGCCAGAAATATTAGTCTACATTGAGTGATATACCCTGCCACAACAAAAGTAAATTGGCTCCATAGGAGCATATAGCATTTCCAAATTTAACTGTATATTTGATAAATGAAAACAAAGATTTGTCGTATATTTTGTCAGTGTCAGGACCTAATTAGTAAACTTATCAAATCTAAATGTGAGGTTATTTTAAAGTCTGACCATCATAAAATCTTCCTAATTTCCTCTTTATTCTATGAATAGGGAATAATAGCACATAAGAAACTGATTGTATAGCTGTGCCTTTTATTGTAGAACAAGTTCTTCTGGATCAAAATTCTCAAACTCCTCCTCCAAGCCCTTTCTCAGTACAAGCTTTTAATAAAGGAGCAAGTTGCAGTGCCCAAGGATTTGATTATGGACTTGGAAATAATAAAGGTAGGTGTTTAAAAGTAACCTTTTGCTTCCTAACTTTAATATTTTTATTACCTTCTCTTCTACCTATTTTTATTACTGTTTACCACAAAACTTTGTTAGAGTTTGTTCCTTGAAAACTAACAATCAAAATATTTGTGAAGGTGTTCTTTTTATATTATTATTTTTACCAGTTTTACTTTAAACTTATAGGAGTTCTTGCTTATTTGTTTCTATTTTAAAGACACATTTTGAAGTCACATCATAAAGACTTTGTGTCACTATATCTAGTAAAAGAACTTTTTTGTATCATCTTATTATTTTGTGAGTAATGTTAATGAACAAAAGAGAACTTTCCAGAATGATCCATTTAAATACAAAATATTTAATAATATTTTTAGGTAAAATCACACATGAGCTTTATTTGTGTGCTTTTTATGTCTAACTGGGTTTATCTTAATTTAGAATTACATGACATGATATGTATGGTTTTGGTATGTATAAAGAAGTGAGGAGTTTGTAAAAACAAAAATAAAAACCTAAATCATATTGATATAAAATGTATACAACTTTTTTGGCTGCATTAATGGAAGAGAGCAACATCATGGAAAGTCCAAACATTAGTTATTTTGAAATAATTGATACCTGAATTTCATCCAAAATTTCATTTGTGGGTAAATTCAGACACATTCATGTTCTGATCATGAAAATCAGCCATATTGTCAGCAGGTGGCATACAGTTGGATGATGGGTAAAAAGGAGAAGACAGCCTACATGCAAATAGTCTTACTTTAAAGTGTTATTTAAACTAATTCACAGGATTGGATTTCAAGAAATAAATACAGTTCATTATATGTGACTTGCAGAGTAAGGGAAATAATGAAATAGTCTACAAAATACAAATTTACATCAATATAGAGGAAATATTCAATTTAAAATAAAACTACTTCCTGTTTGATATCTTTATTACTTACCACAAAGTATTTTTATGAAGGAAACCTAGCCACAGATTTCTGTTGGGCTTTCCCTCTCTGTTGTGTTGGTCTGTTCTGCAGGTTTGGGTACTATATATGTGCTCTCTCGCTTCTAGTAGCTCAGATTTCAGCTAAAGCTAGATTGTCCTACTTAAGTAGGATAAATTCTTGGTGGCATTTTCTTCATGTCCCTTTCCCTCTACCATTGTCAATCCTTAAAACCTCAGTGTTTACTTACCACTAGTATACTTTTATAGTAATCTGTTTTCGACCATGTTTAATTCAGATTGTATGCTTTCAGTCTCTGAAATGTCTGAATTGTACTGGTGGCTATCACTTTAAATCAGTCTTTAAAATATAATTTATTAAAACATCATAAACATCAACTTTCAAGAGATGCAAACATTGCTGACAACGTGTATTATAGAGAAATAATAATGTATTACTTCTTAAAAGTGTGGTTTTGCTACTGTTGGTCAAAAATAGCATGTACTTACTAATAGACTTAGAATATTTAGATAAAGCAAAGAAATTAGAAATCTTAATCTGATTAAATGTATTTAACCTTTATTAACAATTTAATGTTACCTTTAACAATAGTTCCCATTTTCTTTAACTCTTTATACTATCCAAGATCAAGAAATTATTTTTTGCAAAAATTCTTTTTCTTTCAAACAATTTTATAAAATTTTCCATAATTGCCAAAATCCTCTCTGTAACCTACAGGGTTAATTTTTTTTAAAGTAAAGACGTGTGGCTTGTGTGCACAGTTCTTTCCATATAAGTCTATACCCTATTGGTGCCTCTTTTGAAAATTTATGGAACTTTGTTATATTTAGGGAATATGGCTGGAAAGGTACTGTTTTCCAGTTTCTGCATATGTCTGGATATGTTTTTATTTTCCTCTTCCTTAGCGTCATTTAAACTAATATATATATATATATATATATATATATATATATGTATATTTGCATTAATGAGGAGTGATCATCCATTCAATTATCGTTAAAAATATTTTTCTGTTAATATCTTTTGTATTTAATTTTAAGGAAAAATGTCAGAATTCATATTTGAGATACTACTTAAATTAGGTAGTTTATATTCTTTTTTATCTATATGTCTCATAGACATTTATATTATACATTCAAGCAAAAGAGTTCATGCTTTTAAAAATGTATAATTTCTTTGGCAGTAACAACTTTAAAAAGAAAAAAATTATAACTGTAATGTAAATATATTACTAAGTTAAAAACATTTTACCTCCCTTGAATCCTACATTTAAAAAAAACGCTCATATTATTTGCTGATTTTCTGCATGAAGTGTATTGCATATGAGGCAGGGTGACATTAGTCATGGTCAGGTACTATGTACAAGATATCGTTTACTTAGATCTTCATTTATTCTTGTATGATATTGTATCAACGTTTCATAGACTCTTCAGAGTTTCCATTCTCCCATGCTGCTGCTAGATGTTGTATATGAATTCAGATGGATTTGGGCTGTTACATAAGATTTGGTGGGGTGCTTCCGTTAAAACAACATGAAACATTTGGTCCCTAATTTGAGGATAATGATCATCAACTTCCACGCATTTCTGAATTGGCATAGTTTTTAGTCGTTTAACTTTATCTGAATGTCGTAAAGCACCATTTACTTTGCCATTTTGGATGTTAATTAATAACAAGTTGTAGTTTTGACTGTTTTACCCACTGCAGGTGACCAACTGAGTGCCATATTGAATTCAATTCAATCACGGCCCAATCTCCCAGCTCCTTCCATCTTTGATCAAGCTGCAAAACCTCCCACTTCCCTAGTCCACAGCCCATTTGTGTTCGGACAGCCCCTTTCCTTCCAGCAGCCTCAGCTTCAGAGTAAGTCTGTCAGTCTTACCTGCTTCATCAAGCCATTTCTGAAGCTTTGTTCTGAGTTGTTTATCAGTTATTAATCATTTATCAACTCACCAGATTGGTTTTATTTAATGAGGATGTTATCCCTTCCCACATTTTTGAAGCATTTAAGCTATTCTGACCTAAGACATTCTGCAGCTAAGACATTTGTTTTTAATCACACTTTTTTTTAAGTGTAGTTATTAAAATATGACTTATGCTTTCTAGTCTAATTCCTGTAATAGCAAATATATACTATAAAACATGTTAAGAAAACCATTTGATTTAAAATTTATAATATGCACGACTATGCTAAGCGTCAGTTTTACGGATAACTTTCAATGGTTTACATTGATTTTTGTTACTTAGAGATGCCCCAAGAGAATAAACCTATTTCACTATACCAGTAGGTGGAGGACAGACTGTACTGGGCAGGTTTATTTGTTTCTTTTAAGTGAATTTTGTCTCCATAAAATGTATAGCAACTTAGGTGTCCAAATTTTCTCTTGCTTCTTATTTTTTTGTTGTTCTTGTACTTAACATCAAACTGATCATTTGATCCCAGTTCTGCCTCTTAGGATTGCTCTAGCCTTTCATCCATGATAGTAATTCACACTGATATGGAAAATAGAACAAAGGAATTACAATTAACTGAGTATTCTTTTTTCGGAATAAAGTGCTGAGGCTCCCACTTGAGTTTCTTAGAGCTTCTTGCCATATGACAACATACTCGGCCTTTAATTAACATGTTGGCTATACAATACATAAACATGTTGGCTATACAATACATAAATATGATGAAATGGTTCATGCAACTCTCAGCTTACACACCCATTATTTGGATTGAAATGCATGACCTCTTTTCTTTAGTAGAGTACATTCACGTGGAGGTCTAAGTTATTTTTCTACAAAATTGGTAACTGTTAATAGGATGACTTACAAGAATGCCAGCTCATTAGGTTTTTATTACTAACCAGAGTAGTGTATGGTTAGCAAATTATGATATTCATTATGAAATAATTATCTACCTTAGGTAAAGAGAGCACAAGAGTGTAATCTTTTCTAGATTTGTACTATACATTAAGCAAGTTCAATGAATGAAATTTATTACTTTGGAAATGTAAATAGAATCAATTTCTAGCTAATCATCATCTCTATTCATATATAATCACTTGAATGTCTCGTAAAAAGAATTTCAAGGAAACATAATATTGGTATGTGTGTGAAGTAGTTTCTCCCTTCTTGATAAGAATTATAGAAGAATTAGTTTACTGATTTTATGGAGCAACAGACTTTTACACTTAGATGTACAGATTGTAGGAAGTTCTTTCTAAAGGTAAGGACAAGGAGAAAACAAAAAGGGAAAAATCATAATTAGGCAGAAAATTCATATTACATATAAAATTTTAGAACAGAAACTACTCTAATAATGTCATAGTAGCAGCAGACAAGAAAACTAAAGAAAAAGTACCTTTTTGTTTTACCTAAAGGGTCATTACAAGTCTTCTCAAAAACAAGTATAATTATTGTTTCTATTTTACCAAATTATTAAATGAAATATTTCAAAACAAAATATAAAAACTATAATAAATAAGATTTGTCTCTTTGAAGGGGTAATAGGTTTCCAACTGACATTGTGTCAGTATAATTTTGTGCATGTTGTGTCTAAGTATTATCAATACCACCACTTCTTTTACCACCATCTTGGAACATGTTTGAAATCATGGCCTGGAAATGTCTCAGTTACCAGTTTTCTGAATCATTACTTGCCTATACTGCAGCAATGGGAATTACTTAGATCTTTTCACAAACCTCTAATCCTCAGCAGAATATCACTGAAGTTTGACTTCCAAATTCCAGAAACCATAAGTCTTAATCTTTAGCATAACTAAAAAAGCTATGGAATCTGAAAGTAGGTTTTAATATTTTGGAAATAAATTAGAATTATATTAATCATATCCTATTAGGGAAATTAAATTTGGCAGAGTGTTCACTGTTAAGACTACCTGAGTAAGTTATCCCTTCCTGAACTGCACTGCCATCTACCCCACCAGCACTTCATCTTGCTTTAGAAGATAAATTATACATACTGAACTTCCTTTACTAATTAGTAAAATCAGATTCATTTTTGTTTGATAGTTTTGTGATACTAAAAACATTATGTATAGAAGACCATATTTGTTCATTTTTGCTTATACTGCTCGTCACCACTCTGTATTAAACACTGTACCTGAAGGTACTTAATGTCTCCATTTTGCAGTTAAGGAAACAGGCTTAGAGAAGATAAATGATTTGCCCCAGAAACATACATAGTAAGATGGTAGAGCCAGAACATGAGGCCGATTCTACTGGTTGCAAAGGCCATGTTTTTAAATATTCACTTTGCCTAATAATGCAAAATCTGTGTGTGTGTGTGTGTGTGTGTGTGTGTGTGTGTGTGTGTTTAAAATGTGGCGCTTATATTTAGTTCTAGCACCTAGAGTACTAGCTTTATTTGGATTGGTTATTTTGTCCTTTGTAGTTAAATTTTAAGAACATAGCTTGGTTTGAAAGGAAATGATTTCCTGAATGTCATATCACAAGTTCGCAGCTAAGTAGACGAGCTCCACAGACACACACATAAACTGGCCCTCATGTCAACTTTATCTAGCATTTCTAGCATTATTATCAGTAATTCTTGAGGGTTTTTTTTCTCTGAAGCATAGTTTTTTCACTAATCTCTGGAATTTGAAATGATCTGGCACATTACATTAATTTGGTAATTTTTTAATTATCAAAATTATTTTATAAATGCACACATACCTATATATACATACAAATTATTTCACCGGCTATTCTAGTGAAATAGAATAAAAACAGAAAGAAAAGTTGCAAATTTCCCTAGTCTTACTGTATATATGTACACAGGCTTGAGAGAGAGAGAGAGAAGTGTCTATATACCGTATTTGCCGGCGTATAAGACGACTGGGCGTATAAGACGACCCCCTAACATTTCCACTCAAAATACAGAGTTTGTTATATACTCGCCGTATAAGACTACCCCCTCTTCCGCACACCTTCCACACACCAAATAAAAGGTGAAACAATATCAGATTTGATTTGGCCCACTGAAGTGCAAACAAGCGTATTATATTTCGTGTCACCACATAACCGTTTTGGCGATGTTGAGCCACCATGTCTGCTACATGTTTTTCGAGTTCTGGCCAGTGTGGGGTGCCTCTTCTTAATGCACACTTACCCCTTGGCATACTCTTTAATGCTTTCTCATTTGATTTCCAGTCCCAAACCATCTTTTCTGTTACTCCATATTGTCTTGCAGCAGCACAATTATTATTTTCCTTAGCAAAGTTTATAACTTTCAGTTTAAAATTTGCATCATACTTCTTTCTTTTGGCTGGTGCCATGATAGGGATGATAGGGGTTTGACTGGTCGACATTTTTTATGCTGTACTGTACAATGGTGCAGTATTGTGGTTGGCTGTTGGCTGTATACAAAGCCTGATTTGATTGGTCCCTGCTCCCTGTTTGCCCGCCCTGTCACTATAGCAGTCTGGTCCACCCTTGCATCAGCATCTCCCTGGGACCTCACTAGTGCGCAAGTGCGAGCTCTTCAACATTCTAACAGGCACCATGATAGCGCAAAATCGCGAATCTTCAATGCTTATGTAAAGAAATATATGGTAACCCGAATTTACCACACTCGCAAAATCGCACACAGCCGACCATACACCCAGTATGGTATCGCGATTCGTGATTTTGCGCTATCATACTGGGGGTATGGTCGGCTGTGTGCGATTTTGCGAGTGTGGTAAAATCGCATAACAGCAAAATCGCATAACAGCCGAGCATACACCCAGCAGCGCTGCTGATGCCTGAACGGTATGTGGAATGAAGTGGGCGGGCATCGGGAGGCCACTATGGCACGGGGCAAGCACTATGGGCAGTCTATCTGAAGTGTACCTGGCGTATAAGACGACCCCCCACTTGGAGGCATATTTTTCAGGGCCAAAAAATCGTCTTATACGCCGGCAAATACGGTAAACTTTTTCTTTATTGTTCTATAATTTACTTTTTCATTTCAAAATTGTATCTGTAGTTTTTAGACTTAGTAAGCAGTTTGGCAGTAAGACCCTAGTGGACTGAGACAGAGTATGGTATCTGTGCCTGCTTTCTTATTTGTATTGTCTTTCTTCATTCCTTTTGAAAGCATCATTTTCTGGCCCATAGCCCCTGACAGTTTCCTACACATCATAGACTTTCAAGGAGTATTTGTTGACTATAGATACCTAAGATTCTCTCTTCTTTAGTGTAAACCATGAATTTAAGAGTATATGTTTCTTGTTATGATAGACATTCCAGTATTTACTCAGAGTACATCATCAAAAGAAGAAAAAGAATATTTCAGTAGTAACTAAAACCAGCTATAATGTGATGATATGATGTATAATATATTGATTGAAATTCTGAGCAACATTCTGCAGGTAAAAATTGGCATTTGAGATGCCTGAACATAAGTATTTTCTGCCTACTACCCAAGATGCTAAATAGTTTACTTTTTTTTGGTAGAAAAATGTTAAAGCATTAAGACAGATATGAGAGCTCTAGGTTACCTTGGAACAAGAGTGTATCTATTATACCTGTTATGTTACATTCTTAAATGAAACAAAAATTTTGTTAAATGTAACAAAAGAGTCCACTTGAGTATCTGCATGCATCTTTATTTACATTTCAGAATGCTTAGTATATTAAGACACTGAGTTTACTTAGAATATAGATGTTGTGATATAAACACGTTAAGTTCAGATTTCTCCTCCAGCCACTTCCTAGCTTTAGTTCCTTGACACATCTGAGCCCATTTTACCCCATTCATAAAATGGGGTGCCCAGTAAATTGGGTGCTGATACCATTATTGACTTTTGATGCAAACACTTCTCTCTCGTGCTCCAGGGAAGACTGAAAGAAAGCACAGTCTCAGAGAGAGGACTGTGAAAAGAGTTGCAGGAAGCAATTTTGAAAGGGATAAATGAGGTTTCTTAGCTACTTCTCATCACATTTTTACAGCATAATTTCATTGTATTGAGATGAAGTCTTCATATAGTAACACTATATTCAGATATTAGTATGGATGTTATTATAAAAGCCAGGCTTGTCTCTAAGACTTCGAGATCGTATCTATCCTGGACTGTAGTCACAGAATCTGGTCATTTTTATCCTAGCCTGCTGTGAAGGTGTGACATGGATGGAACACTTGACTGAGGAAGGAGACCTGTCTTTCAGTCTCTGTTCTCCCTCCAACTAGTTTTGTGACACTAAGCTGATTTCCAAGATCCTTTTCCTTTTTATAATTTTTATAAAGAAAAAGTATATGATGATTTTCAACAAAGCTTTTATAAAATCAGGATCAGCTTTTATTCAAATATTCAATCTCAGTTAAATTTTTCACACTTGAACCTATAGCATCTGTCACAACAGCCAACATATTTATTTTCATTTTGGCTCCAACATCTCTAGCATCCCTGCAAATCCGTGTCATTTTAGTCATGGGCCAGAATGTATCTTCACTTAGTGTCTCCATCTTCTCTGTGGTATGAAAGTTTTGACCCATGTTCCTTTACCTCTTCATCAACAATTTCTCCATCAACCTTTCACTTCATCCTAGGAATTCAAACCAAATAAAATGCTGCTGTTGTAAGAGAATATCTCCTCATGCATCTTTTTGCTTTCTCCTGACTAGATTTGACATTGTATCTCTCCCTCCTTATTGGCTACTGTTCATTCCACCCTTCATTTGGAATATTGTACAAGGCAGCCCCAAGCATGTCTTACTTACTGCAGGAGCAGCGTTCACAGAATGCAGGAGACACCTAGGTGAAAGAGCTCTTCTGACTCAGCAAGGAGGGGCTAGAGAAGGCATTTAAAAAAGAGGTAGCCCCTGATCAGAGTGTTGAAAGACTCATAGGAATTCATCAGGCAATGATGGGGGAGGGTCAGGAGGTTACAGGAGCAGCCCCACTATCAGAATAACATGAGCTATTTATAGAGATCCATTAAATCAACAAATACTTATGGAGCAACACCTAAGTGTCAGGCACTGTTCTAAGCACTAGTCATGCAAATAACGTAGTTCAGTTTGGAAGGCTGTTGCGGTAATCCAGGTGAGGAATGATGGTGGCTTTCCCAGTGTAGTAGCCAAAGATGGTAGTGAATTGTGGACTACTGGATACACTTTGAAAGGACATCAACAAAATTTAGTTACAGATGGAATAAGCAATGAGAAAATTGAAATAGTAAAGGGTGAATCTAAGTTTTTTGCCTAGGCATTTGGAAGAATGTAATTTCCATTTACTACAGGCACTCCTGGAGAACTAGGTATGATGAGCAATAATGAAGACTAAATTTGGGGCATTATTTGGGTAAGCTACTGTTGAATAACAAGCCATGCCAGAACCTATGACTTAAAATGAACACTATTTAGCTCACAATTCTGTAGGCTAAGTTCAGTGAGGTAGTTCTTTTGGTCTTGGTTGGTTTCCTTCATGCATCTGTGCTTGTAGGTCAGCTAAACATTTTTGCCTTGGGAGGTTGGCTTTGCATTGGTTGGTATGAATGGGGTGATAGAGCCAAGTGTTTCTTATCTTTCAGCAGGCTAACCTGGGTTTATTTGCGTGGACATTGCTGGATTCTAATAAAGCAATAGCATGCACAATCTTTTGTGCCTTCAGCTGAAATTAACATAGTATTACATCTGCCACAGTATGTTGGTAAGAGCGAGACACAAGGCAAGCCTGTGTTTAACGATGGAGAAATATACTTCACTTCCCGATTAGAATTGCTGCAATAGGGGACATAGATACAGGGATGGAGGTAATTGTATCCGTGTTTGCAAACAGTCTATCCCAGATACGTTGTTTGAAGTTCCTATTAAATTCAGTGGCGATATAAAATTGAGAGCAATACATGACTGGAATTCAGGGGAAATGTTTAGGCAGGGCATATAAATCGGGACTCTTTGGCTCATAGCAGAATAATTTGAGAGTTGTTGTGTATAGGTGATACTTAAAGCCATAAGAGCTGATTAAAGCAGTAGAAAAATAGGTAGAAAAGAAAAGAGGCCTAAAGACTGAGCCCTGGGACTCTCCAGTGTTTAGAGGTGGGTAGTAGGAGAACTCAGCAAAAGAGACTGAGAAATGGACATAGAGTTAGGTGGAAAACCAAGTGAGTGTGGTGTTTCTGGAAGCCAAGTGAAAGTATTCAAGGAAATTGTGATAGCTGTATCAGATGTTGCTAATGTGTCAAATCAAGTTAGGCTTGAGAATGGACTTTGGATTTAGCAATGTCATGGTCAGTGATAAGAGCAACTTCAGTAGAGTGAGTTGCCGAAGCTTAATTCAGTGAGTTCCAGAGAAAAGGGGGAAAGAGAAATTGGAGACCATGAGTATATAAATCTGTCAAGATTTACTGTAAAGGGAAAGAAAAAACAAAATGAAGCTAGGACAGAGAATGTGGGATCTAGAGAGGTTTTTGTTTTGTTTTTTTTTATTGGGAAAAAAGTAACATCAAGGTTGTTTTCTAATGAGAGTGATCCAATAGAGAGAGAAACATTGATGATGCAGGAGACAGAGGAGAATTGCTAGAACAACATTCTTGCATAGGAGAGGGGATGAAATCTAGTGCCAGTGAAAAGGCTGGCTACGTTGGAGCACATATCGTTTATCCAGCATAACAGGAGAGAAAGAAAAGGTAAAGCGTTGGGAGCTTTAGAATGTTCTCCTTTTGTTTGTTTTTTCTCAGTAAAATAGGAAGTCCTCAACAGCCCAGAGTTAGCATATTATGTGGAGAGTGTGTTAGTAGTTGGAGGAAAGAAGAGAAGATATGAGATAGTAATAGCCAGTACATATCAAGCACCTGCCATATAACTGGTTTTTTAACCGCTTCATATGAATCAACTCGCTTGATCATGTTAGAAAACATGATTCAGTTGACAAACTTCACGCATTTGTAGCTTGAAGCGTTAGTGCCCTAGTGGCAGTTTGCGTACCCTGGAGAGGGTGGGGCCACATCATGAGGGGTCTTCTAAGCCACACTTAGTAATTGAGATTTCACGCTGTAAGTGTAGTGAGTGAAATGAAGGGAGCAGATGAAGGGAATAAATAGTTCTGCAGAATTTTTTTAAAAGGAGTGATACGATCTGTTGTACATTTACAAGTGAAAGATAACTGAAAATACTATTAAAAAGGCCCTAGAGAAAGGGAGAATGTTAGAGGCAGGCAGTCCAGAGAAAAGCTGAGTGTGGCTTAAACTAAGGTAAATTACAGTGGAACTGGGAAGAGGGAGCGAGTTTAGAAATATCTAGGCAGTAAAATGCACAGGACACGCTAATCACTGTGGGAGCGAGTCCAGAATGATGTCTAGTTTTCTGGCTTTATTTTGAAAGATAAAATCCTTACCTAATACCAATAAACAAAATAAAAAGCAGGTTTTAAGGAGAAATTGAGTTCAGATAGGTAACTTAGTTCTAGTATTACACTATAGTATGTTTCATTGCTTAGGCTGAGCAAAACTGAAACTAAATGTTTTTATAACAGCTTTACTGAGGTATAATTGTGTACATTTTGATGAGTTTGAACATATGTATACACCGTGATATCATCACCGTAATCAACTAAATGTTTATCTTTTAAATCAGACTCATCATCTCTTAACCGTTAGGTACTGTCTTTTTTCTCCCAACTCCCTTCAGGTTGTTTGAGAAAGATGTCATAGGATGGTATAATTAATGTCTGGTGTTCAAGGGGCCTCAGAAGTCATCCAGCTCTCATTTTGGAGATAAGGGAATTCTCAGTGACTTGTCCAAAGTTATATAATTAACTGGCCAATCTAAGACTCAAATGAGACTCTTAACTCACTCCCGTGATTATTTATCTGTGGTTAATACTTTCCCCAGGTTTGAGGCATGGAGCTGGTGCTTGCATTTTTCTTCTTTCTCCAAACATAAGTATTTTCTCCTAAAAAGCCTTTTTATTTTGGTTTGGGTTTTAGCTATCCTTATACTACATAAGTATATCTTTCTGAAGGCAGCACATGGTTACGGTTAATGTTCATCACCTGATCCAAAGTCTGATTTCTAAGATATATAGATACTATTTTTTCCCTTGCAACTGATAAGCAGTTTGTGGAGCACCAGATTTTTATTTCTGAGAGTATCCCCAGCCCTCGTCTCATGTGGCTCAAGTTATTGCTCAAGGAGCAATGCTGATTCTTTTCTTGGAATTTTTTGAAGTTATTCTTTCCAAGGCCAGCATATACATGCACATCAAATTTTACTTTGGATTTTCCTGTCTCGGCCATCACAAACTCCAAAATTATATGCTTATCTCTAATGTTATATCTCTTAACCATATTTATTAAGGAGTTACTATATAGTCAGTAATATGTTACATGGAAGTACAGTTACATCTCGAAGCCATTTAGAGACACATAGTATTTTGGGGGTTATCTATCTTACATATTTTCATCCATCTTCCTTTCTACATTCATATCACATTGACTGATGTTATATCCTAGTGAAAAGCTAATTTCTGTTTTGTCCTTAAGTTTAAATTTTGTTCTAGCTTTCATTCTTTTATAATTCATTTAGTATACTAACATTTATGTAAATAATTTTCAGTTTTTATTCATGTCTTAAGCCCCTTTAGCATTCACACATTCCACTTTTCTCCTTATACAGTCACGAGGATTCTGGATGTATCTATTATGCAGTGATATTGCCTGGCTTGCAGTGTGTCTTTTAAGGATTGCTTCTCTTGTTAAAATTGAAAATATAAATCTTTTTAAAAATTAACTATATCAAGGTATTTAAGCATGAGCAAATTTTGTAAAAATTAAATGTAACACATTTAATTTTGTCTCCATTTCTTTAGGCATTTAACAATAACCTTTTTAGACTTTTGAAAGATTTTTCTTCTTATTCATTGTAGGAATTCAGTCTCTCTAGGCTTTATAACATTGAAAAAGACTTCAAGGCTATTTTGGCTTTAAAACCTTTTCCATGAGTTTGACCTTTAACTTCTTACATCTTATCCTATGAGTCTCCTTACAGTTAATCACATTTGTGTTTATGGGTGCTTCCAATTAAGATGGCATTCTGATTTCCTGCTCCTGTTTCGTCCTGCTAACCCCAGTCTTCACAGATTTTAGTGACTAAGCCAGACTGTCTCCTTACATTGGTATTTTGAATTCCCCTTGAATTAACTCTTCCAATCGAAAGCTGTCACCCTCCTACCTGGTATGTTCAATGAGAGTTGCAGACTATGTGTTATATGAGATTTAAATAGCATAAGAATTTGTTTTGTAGTAACTGGTACCTTGAGTTTTATCGACTTCAAAAAGAAGGATACTCAGAATATTTAAAGCATTTAACATTTTTGTTTGTTTTTTTTAATTGAAGTTTATTGGGGTGACAATTAGTAAAGTTACATAGGTTTCAGGTGTCGTTTTTCAGTTTAGATAAAGATGATTTGATGGTATGTATGTCACATTTCTCCACCCACTCCCAACATCCTCTCTTAAACCTACTGCAAGATGTCCTTGCAGTTGTCCTTATGCAGAAATTGCTCCCATCAGTCTTTGATTTGTTTTGCTAAGTTCAATTGTCAGTTCTAAGACCTCGTTTTGCTTGATCTATCAGCAGTGTTTGACTGAGTAGACCTCTCTTTTTTCCTTGAAACACCTTCTTCCTTTGCCTGCTGTATATTTCCTACCTCATCAGCTGTTCATTGTCATTCCCTTTTCTACATCCTCCTTTGTTCTGTATTCCTAGGAATGTCCCCAAGCTGTGGTCTCTTTTAGACCTCACTCTAAGTAGTCTTATCCAGCCATAGAATATTGCCCAACATCTGCTTGCTTATGACTCCCAAGTTTATCACCGCTTGATCGTGTATGTACTTATCTGTTCATTTCTTTTTTCACCTGAAGATAAGCTCCATAAGAGCAAGGACTTTATTTCTGTTTATCATTTTATTCTCAATGCCAAGAACACTATCTGACACATGGTACATACTCAGTACCTTACATAGAATGACTTTTTGGTTTATGAGTAGTTCACCTTTAATCTTTGCCATAGTGATGAATCTGTTCTGTTTTGAGAAAAGTATATATTGTATATAATTTTTTATTTCAATAATATTAAGTTGTCTCATTACCTGAATTTATCTCAGCTCAATTGAGTACATTACTTTTAATCGCCATGAATTAAAATTTTAAATAAAATGGATATTTTGGGGTTATTTTAGATTTAGATAGAGGTGGGATTTTTTTTAGCATACTGTTATTAAGGTTCTGTTATAGGTTCTGTTAATCCTTTATAAAAATAAATTATTTAATGTTAAGTACTTCATTTTCTGCATGGTAAATCACGAATGTGTCTAACATTTTCAGTGACTTGTCAGTTTTCTTTGTGTTATAAAACTTGTATAAACAAAATGTGGTATCTCAGTAATAGGATATACAAAACAAACACTAAATATTGGGATTAGTCCTAACTTTGTTCACTGAAGATGGACTCAGAAAAGTAGTTAACCATAAATGTCAACTTGGGTCCGAATTCAGAGATACGTACTGGAAAAATCATAGTCATGTGGCCATACAGAAAACCAGGTAACAGTAGGTTAAACTGTAAGTAACACTTATCTCTTATTATTTACCAAAAAGAAGTTTTACTTACAAACTTCTCTTTGTATAGCAATGAGGATCAAATTAAAGAAAAGCTAGTTAAAGAAGTATTAGTCTAATAAGAAATGCTCAGATTTGATTTATTGGAGCTATGAGCCTTATTTAACTTTTAAGTTAACACATTTGGAGCTATCATTACTAATCTAAATTAATTAATTTAGTTGTTTTCAGTTTTAATTTTAGAGAAATATAAACTTGTTGAAAAATTTAGCAGAACATAAACTTATTAACAACAGTTAATAGTCTCACATAACCATTTGAAATGCTTTGTTTCTGCTTGCATTCTCTGCCAAATTTTTTTTCCATTGAATCTGTGCTGCTTCTTTGCAAATGTTTTCCACTATAGAATCTCCATCTCGCAAACTTGCTTCTTGTGAGCGCATTTACAAAAATTATGGTGTAGCTGTGCCTGCCTCTGCTCTCTCAGCTCTGTCACACAAAATGAAGGGTGGGTATGCGTACATTCATGGCTGGGCCATTCTTAATGAACATAGGGGGTTTCAATAGGGAAATTTTAGTTCACCTCACTCATTTTCATCCCATTCCATTTTTTAAGATTAAAGTTTATCATTTTATTTAAATTTTGATGTTTTGAGGTTATTTGTGATGTATCTTCAATATTATAGTATTCATTACCCTAACTGATATGCATGTTGACTATAACTGTAGGTTAAATATTACTCTTATTTCATTTCAAACCTATGTGAGATCTTAAAAAATAAAATAAGTAGTATATAGACAAAAATGCCTGATTTGGGGAGTTGTAAAATCTTTATTATCAGAACAAGATGGTATATATGTAAGTCATGAAGCACAATGTGATCTATAAAAATATAGTGTCTTATGTGAATGGTTAGTCTTAAACTCATTTTTCTGTTATATAATGTAAAAATCACTGTTCTATTTTAGATTTTTTTATGAGAAACACTTTGATAATTAAGTTAAAGTTTTTTTAGTTTTACTTAGTGACCATGGCACATAAATACACACACACACACCCCTACGTGTCTGGCACGAGTCTCCCTTGTAGTATTTTCTTAGTTACGTAGTTTTAAAATTTTAAACTTAGTAATGTTTAAACTATATTGACAACTGATAAAATTTCAGACAATTTATAAATCTTCTTTGTCTTTTAAAATACTATATATGCTTACATGTTTTCATCTTAAAGTAATATTTAAACTTTTAAAATCCTGTATTTTAAGAAAATTTGATCAAAAGTTTTGCAGCAGTGGCTAATATACTGCATATGTTTGTCAAATAATTATTAATTTTTTTTTCTTGGAAATGGGTAACAGTTTTATATTTCTTTATACAGTTGGCAGTGATGCTATAAATATTATAGTATAATAAATAGTATTGTAGAACCTGATCTCAATAGTACATAGTGTTATATAACCTGATATATACTATATATAATGGCATATCATATTACAGTATAGTTCTACATTCTGCTATATAGTGTGGTATCATATAATGTGATGATTTACAATTTTGGCATGAAAACAATGATGCAGGTTAGTAATGAATGAATACTTAACATTTAACATATTTACTAATTTGTTTGAATGTACTAAATTTTTATCCTGTCATGTATTTTTTTTCTGAATTCCTTTGAGGTTAGAAAATTTTTGCCTATTATCAGTTAAACTTACATATGATAAATATAATCATTAAACTCAATTAAGTGATGAATGTGAAAGCATTATATATGATCTGAAGATTTTTAACAAAGTATTTGTTTATGTTTATTGATATTTCAAGCAGCCACAACATGGCAGTAACATTACATGCCTCAAAACTTTTGAAGCCCAAATGGAGATAAACATTGGTGAATATAGGTTTCCCACACTTCACTTGATATATTCTTTTTTTTTTTTTTCTGCCACCTGTTGGCAGCTCAGCGGCAGCTCAGCTCGGGCCGGGCATCGAACTGCTGTTGCTCAGAGCTCAAACTCTTGAGCGAGCTCTTAAGCAACTGAGCCACTCGGCCGGCCCTTTGACATATTCTTTTTTAAAAAAATGTATGAGATACATTTTGGAAAAGTAGAGTTTTCAAAGGGATTTAATTATAATTTGACAAACCTCAGGAAGAAATAATTGCAGAGTTTTTTATGCCCCTGGACTCCAGCAATTCATCACTATCACCCAGTTATAGTCTTAACTATCACTACTTACAGATCTTAAGAAAATATTCACCACTATTGGAGGTAGAGAGATAAGGTGTACAGATGCCTACACTCTCTAACCCTCTCTATTTTAACACTTTTGCTACGATATAACAAGTGGTGTTCCTGATATTTGAAAGATTCCATTCTTCAATCAGGCACAGAGGAGGGTTTCCTTCATGAGGAATTGCACACCATTAATTTAGAAAGCAAACCTTCGATTTACAAATTGATCTTTTAAGAGACGAGTGCCAGATATAAAAGATTTACTCCTTATTTGTCTAGACTCACCATTATATATGGTTCAGCTTCCAAAATAAATGTGGCGATGAAGGCATTTCCAGCTATCAGATTAGTAACAAAAAATTAGTACTCCCAACATCACACCCTCAAAATTAGTGGCAAGGACTAGGTTGATGTTTAATTCTACCGTTTGTTTATAGAATTTGCTCTATGGATCAAAATATGGGCAGCAGTTTCTTAAACTACTTTTATATAATTTGAGAGCACATATCAAGATTGTAACTTCTTTTCATCTGTGCTCTACCAAAACAGCATCAGTATCTGGAAATTTTTATTCTGTGTTGTGATTTGTTTACCCACTTTTCCCCTGAATTTAGCCCAATCTCATACTGCTTTTATAAAAAAACACTTACATGATAAATGAAGTTCATGATAGAATAATAAAAGATTGCAAAAAACTGAGGAACATTATATTTAGTAGTTACTTTTATTCATCTGGAGAATGAGAATAATTATACTATACACTGGCATGTTGCAATTAAAATAAATATTCAGTTCATCAACATGCCCTAAACAGGCTATTTGCCATACTTCATTATTTTACTACAGAATTACTTAACTTGCAAGCAACTGACCCTTACACAACAATGGCTACTGTCGCCTCTGCCCTGTGAGCCTGGGAGCCATGAATGTGAAAGGTAGATTTTTGGAGAACCTGAAGATTTGGGAGTAGCAGAAGAAAAAAATATTAAGAAAATAGGAATTCACTTACTCATTCAACATGTCTTTATTGAGCACTTCCTGTATCCCAGGATCCATTCATGACATTACATCAGTGAAGAGTAATAGACAAAAATACCAGTCCTTGCAGACCTTTCATTAGGAGGGCAGATTGTATGGCAATACTGTCTTCACCTGTAGATAGCTGGAGTGTAACTGCAAACACATATGTGTGCTTACATGCACATACACACAAGCCAAAAAACATTTCCCCGTGTCATTCAGATTTGTTCAAATATAAAAAAGAAAGGAATACCTGCAATGTAACCAGTTAACAGATTGATCTCAATTTACCAGGTAAAAATATGTAAATACTTCAGCAAGGTTTATGGATTTTCAGTTTTTCATACCATATAAATCATTTTAATCAGATTGTTTTTCTCCCCAAAACTAATATCACTTGCTCTAAGACTAGGAGTTTTTATTTTAGGGAGGAAAGGTAATTTGTAGGTTGTACCACTTACTGACGACAAAGACGACTTGGCCTCAAAGGAAAGTACGAAATAGTAGGAAGGAGCCACACTGAATGAGGGTCAGGACACACCAAGAAGTGTCCATGTGGAAATATCTAGTGCTTTGCCTAGAAAATAGGTGGAATATTTTTCTTTTTATATTTTTAGCTGTTATTTTCCTGACTCCTAATTTCAAGGCCCCCCACAATTCAGACATGTACTACTAATCTGAGGGTCCTCTTTTTTCCAAAGGCACACAAGCTTGAATTCTATCCATCTAAAGTTTAATGAACTAAACACCGTGTTGCCCCAAAAATAAGACCTAGCTGGAGAAGAAGCCCTATCATGATTCCTCCAAGATATGGAGGGCACGCACCCCTCACATGAGGGTTTTTTGACTTGTTTCAGGGAGAAGGGTGGTTTTTCCACAAAGTCCTTCCGCTTAAAAATATTCAGTATGCCAGGGTGCCATATTTAGGCACCTAAAATCATGTGAGGGCTTATTTTCCAGCTAGGTCTTATTTTCGGGGAAACAGTGTAAACTTCTAGAATACAATTTATTTTTAAACAATAGACCACCTGAATTGCATGTAATTAAAATACCTTTGGGCATTCATATGTTAATTCTAAATTATTCCGATCCAATCATTAAAATAGAGTGTCTCCTAAGCAGCTCTTTATTAGCCTAATGTATTTATTTGTGTACTTGAAAATGATAAATTATTTATAAATTCGGCTTCCTAATTCAGTAAGACCTGCACCATTACCCTAATAAGGATGTGAGGTATCACTGTACTGGAAATTTAGCTTGACTACTTTATATTTAAAAATACATGTATTTTCATAATTTTTTTATTCCAAAAAATTAGTTTTGTTGATTTTTTTCTTTTTAGTTCCTCACTGAATTTTAATTCTCATTAATTATTGTACTAAGGCTGAAGTTCAGATATGACAGATAATTTATACTGTTGCATAGGTACTATTTGTTCAGTCTCTTTTGCATCCATGAAAATTGTTTTTGGTGGAAATGATATAGTGATGAAATAGAATTTTATGAGAAATATTTTCCTTTTCTTCCTTTATTTTTCAAGTGTTTCTGTTTGTGACAAGCAATTGTAAATTTTTAACTATGTTTTGTATTTAAGTGTTTAGTGGCTAAATTATCAGTAAGTTATAATTTTATTAACAAGTTTTACTATGAAATGGACCATACAGGTGACCGAGGAACTATCTCAACATCTTCTAGACCAGTCTGTACATCAGGAAAATCAGACCTGTCCTCCAAGTACAGCAGATCAATTAAACCTGATGGACGCATGAGCCGGACGACTGCTGATCAGAAGAAGCCAAGGGGCACAGAAGGTTTATCAGCTAGTGAGTCCCTCATGTTGAAATCGGATGCTGCAAAGCTGAGGTCAGATTCTCACAGCAGGTCATTGTCCCCCAACCATAACACTTTGCAGACACTGAAATCTGATGGGAGGATGTCTTCTAGCTTCAGAGCTGAATCCCCAGGACCAGGTTCTCGGTCATCATCTCCTAAGCCAAAGACTCTCCCAACCAGTAGGTCTAGCCCATCGGGTGCTAGTTCTCCACGCTCCTCCTCACCACATGATAAAAATCTACCTCAAAAAAGCACTGCGCCTGTTAAGACAAAACTTGACCCTCCTCGGGAGCGTTCCAAATCAGATTCTTACACACTTGATCCAGATACCCTCCGCAAGAAGAAAATGCCCCTCACCGAACCATTAAGGGGACGATCAACATCCCCCAAACCAAAACCAGTACCAAAGGATTCAAAAGATTCCCCCGGATCCGAAAATAGAGCGCCTTCTCCCCATGTGGTACAAGAAAACCTTCACAGTGAGGTAGTTGAAGTCTGCACTTCAAGTACTTTAAAAACAAACAGTCTAACAGATAGCACCTGTGATGAAAACAGTGAGTTTAAGAGTGTGGATGAAGGTTCAAATAAAGTTCATTTCAGCATAGGAAAAGCCCCACTGAAAGATGAACAGGACATGAGAGCATCCCCCAAAATAAGTAGAAAATGTGCTAATAGGCACACCAGACCCAAAAAAGAAAAATCTAGCTTTCTCTTCAAAGGAGATGGATCTAAACCCTTAGAGCCAGCCAAGCAAGCCATGTCTCCGTCCGTGGCTGAGTGTGCCAGAGCAGTCTTTGCCTCTTTCCTGTGGCACGAAGGCATAGTACATGATGCAATGGCTTGTTCTTCTTTCTTAAAATTTAATCCTGAACTTTCCAAAGAACATGCTCCAATAAGAAGTAGTTTAAACAGCCAACAGCCTACAGAAGAAAAGGAAACCAAATTAAAAAATAGACACTCACTGGAAATATCATCTGCACTGAATATGTTTAATATTTCACCTCATGGACCAGATATATCTAAAATGGGTAGTATCAACAAAAATAAGGTGTTGTCTATGCTTAAGGAACCACCTCTTCATGAGAAATGTGAGGATGGGAAAACCGAAGCCACTTTTGAAATGTCCATGCATCACCCAATGAAGTCTAAATCTCCTCTTCCTTTAACTTTACAACACTTAGTGGCTTTTTGGGAAGACATCTCTTTGGCTACTATCAAAGCAGCTTCCCAGAATATGATTTTTCCAAGTCCTGGCTCTTGTGCAGTTCTTAAAAAGAAGGAGTGTGAAAAAGAGAATAAGAAGGCCAAAAAAGAAAAAAAGAAAAAAGAAAAGGCAGAAGTTCGGCCCAGGGGTAATTTGTTTGGCGAGATGGCTCAGCTGGCAGTAGGAGGACCGGAGAAAGACACAATCTGTGAGCTGTGCGGAGAGTCACACCCATACCCAGTGACATATCACATGAGGCAAGCTCACCCAGGTAAGTGGTAGTGTTGAGTATATGTAAGTAGTGTTTGTAAAAAAAATAAAGAAGCTAGGTAACTTCTAACTTGAGCTGTTCTGTTAATTATGTTTAAATACAGGGAAGCTATTGCCAGAATTTATAGTATCTTATAATGCAATTTTTAAAGTGCATTATCAGTATAGATTTTTGTGGAAAATAGGTAAAGAAATTCTATTAGTATGATGGTAAGGCAATTTAGTACTATTTCATTTCTGTGTATTCATTGCATTCTGAAATATTGTTTATTTTTTTAAATGCATTACCCAAAGGGTGCTGTTAGGGTGTCTCACACAGTAGAAATAACATGTCATACACTCAGGAAAGATCCCAATATTAGGTCTCCTTTGATTTTAGTGTTTTCCTGCTCAAAATTGCAAATTAAATTAGATAATACTGATTTCTTTGGCATTTTCTTATGGCAGTGATATCAACTGTGTCATCAGAAAACTGTTCTAGATAAATGTGAGGATTTCTGTACCAATTGATTAGTGTTCCAAAATTCACCTATTACAAGTTTGGTTGATTTTTTTTTCTCTTTCTACATATTATACATGAAACCTTTTGTAAAATATATCATTCCTTAAAATATATGAATCTTACAGAACACTTTATACCTATTTTGTTTAATATATTGGCATACTTAAGTAAATCTAAATGTACCCACATCTTATATGTCTTTTCTTCTGCCTGTGTGGAGAATTTAGGCATCGTTTATTTGATTGCTTTTGGGTCAAGCATGCTATTTTTCTAATATACTTAATAACATAAAGAAAAAAAAAAGTCAGATACTTGGTTCAGGATTTTGCCTCCTTTGAGAAGGTACATCTGGGTACATCTGTCATTAGTGTATAAGTGGCAATGATCAGACTACTAAGGACACTTAAAGTGTTAACTGTTTCTTTTTCTTGTTTCAAGGCTGTGGCCGGTATGCTGGTGGACAAGGTTACAACAGCATTGGCCACTTTTGTGGAGGCTGGGCTGGTAACTGTGGTGATGGGGGCATAGGAGGGAGCACTTGGTATCTGGTATGTGATCGCTGTAGAGAAAAATACCTCCGTGAAAAACAGGCTGCTGCAAGGGAAAAGGTATTTTTATTCTGTTCTGGCTATGTGTTAATGATACGGATAAACCTTATAAAAATCTCTTTTTATGATCATATTATATCATATAACTCCACATAGTTGCTATTAAAGATCAGCTTTATAACAGGATTGATATACAAATTTAATACTTATACTTGGCCAGCGGTTTTTATTATATAAATAAAATATATCTTGGGATAACACAAGACAGCTAACATGTGGCATATATGCCTTATGACAAATGTTTATTGTTTAATTCTTATTAATACTCTATATATATACATAGCTGTCTCTTTTTTACTTGCCTTTTTTCTCTTCCATTTTCTTTTTCTACTGTTTATCTCCTTTCTCTTTTTCTTAATCCTTAATAATGTTATAGGACTCGTGAACTCAAGGTCATTCACATTGATGGCACACCCGACTAACAATTTTTGCTGAATATATGCACAGCCACACAGATTATTTACTCTTTTTCCAGACTAGTTATATTTAGATTTTACTAGTTAGGTTTTTAATTTTCCCAAGGAAGGAAAAGATATATAGTTTATGTTCAATATAAAATAGTTTCAGTCAGCTCAGGAGAAGCATGAAGTGAATGTTGTTTTTGGTAATCGCTGTTATTATTTTAAAATGGTTCTACAAGGGCCGGCCGAATGGCTCAGTTAGGTAAGAGCTTGCGCAAGAGTGCGAGCTCTGAGCAACAGCAGCTCGATGCCCGGCCCAAGCTGAGTTGCCGCTGAGCTGCCAACAGGTGGCAGGATGGCTCAGCTAAAAAAAAAAATAAATAAAAATAAAACGGTCCTACAGAGTTTAATAACTTTTATTGAGAGACTCAACATACTAAGGTTAAGAAATGTAGGATTTGAATATACATAGGAAAAGGTCACTCCAAATTTTTCTTTGCCAGGTCAAACAATCGCGGAGGAAGCCAATGCAAGTCAAGACTCCCCGCGCCCTGCCCACCATGGAAGCTCACCAGGTGATCAGAGCCAACGCGCTCTTCCTGCTGTCCCTGAGCAGCGCGGCGGAACCCAGCATTCTGTGTTACCATCCTGCAAAGCCATTCCAGTCCCAGCTTCCCAGTGTGAAAGAAGGCATTTCGGAGGATCTGCCAGTTAAAATGCCTTGTCTCTACCTGCAGACATTAGCTAGGTAATATAACTTGGTTATTTTAGTCAGTCGCTTTGGATTAACAGTTATTGTTGATTAACTGATAGCATGCTCTGAATATTCACGCTATATTACATACTGTGTACAATGAGAGACCTCTAGAAGTTCATTTCCTGAGTCTCCTTGGCCGATATATGACTGGTAGGATACATACTTTATGGTAGTAGGTATTTTTTAAAAACCTGTAAATACTATGTCAGTTTGTATTACTATCAATACAGTATATGTCTTACAAAGTAAGACTTTAGCTATCTTTTACTCTTTGATAAAAGGCTGACTTCATTCTATTAATAACAGGAAGTGCTGAAGTGGAAAGAAACTATTTTCTATAGAAGTCTTTCATTTTTTAAATTATTCATTTTGTTAGCATTTAAACGAGTACCAACTGGTTACTGGCTTTGTGCTAGACCTTGAAGATACCAAGATGATGATAATAAAATCTTGACTTCTGTGTGTTTGCCCTCTGGTGGTAAGGCAAACATGTAAATGAAATATTTAAATGTTATGTGATGAGTACTATAATAGAAGTATGTGCAGGATGCTGTAGAACATAAAAGATGGAGTGTTCCTGAAGTCCCAAGGAAATTAGGAAATGGATCTGAAGCTTTACCAAAGTCTTGAAGGATAAATAGAAATTAATCAAGTAGGTGATGACAGAGTAAATCACATATGTGAGACAAAAATGATGACATAGCATTGTTTAAGGAATTACATACTAAGGTTGGATTTTTATCCCATAGATAAACAGTGGAAGAATTTTAAGCAGAGAAATACATGAACTGGCTTTCAGTTAGAAGATCACTCAACTAATGTAAAAACTGAAGTGTATAATTGTATAAGTGTGGATGGAGAGAAGCCTATTAATAGTGTGCTCTATTCCTGTATTGGACTTGGGTGGTACAGACTGTACTTTTTTTTTTTTTTTTAAGATTTTTATTGGGGAATTGGGGCATGGGAACAGCACTGGGGAATTGGGGGAAGGGGAACAGACAAGTTGCTGTCCTTTTGTTCTTCAGTCTAGTTGTGGAAGACGTTGCTTCACTGGCCCAAGTTGGCACCATCATTGCGCGCTTCCCGGGCGAGGCAGATCAGTCACCAGCTTCTGGACGGCCGCTCACGGTGGCTGCTGGCCGCTCACGCTGGCTGCTGGCTACACACGGTAGCCCATGGCAACCCACTTCAGCAGGGGCTGCAGCCTACGCCGTCTCCGGAGATTCACGGCAGTCCAGCTCCAGGTTGAGCTGTTGTTCAGCATCTTGGCTGTAGAGGGCAGTGTGTCACTGGCCCTCATATGTGGGATCCAAACCGGGGCCCACTGGCGTCCCAGGCCACCTCTTAACCAATGTGCCACTCTACCGGCCCCAGACTGTACTTTTATACATTAAACACTGACACTCTAAAACAGGTTATCGTATGCCAAATTCAAAATCTTTTTATCACCTGACAAATGAAGAATTCCAGATACTGCCCACTGGCATGACTTGCCAACCAACAGTTCCTTTTTTCAGTCTTCTCCTTTTTGTATAGCAGAGTTACATAGTTTTTGTTCGTTTGTTTGGTTTTTACTTTTATACTTTTTCAATAAAATGAGTAGGAAGCAAAAATGAAAATGTAAAACTAAGTAGATTTGAGATCAAGGTGGAAATCATCAGATATGCCAAATGCAACAAATCTTTAGCTTCAGTCAGACCACTTGGTAGACTGAAGTTAACAACTCGTCCAAGTTTCAAAAGGGAAGAGTTGAATTGTAAAACACCTAAAAGTGCTGGCATACAATAATTATGTATTGTATGCTTTTAGCTCTCTGGGGAATGGGTGCTCCGCCGCCTCATGGAACATTTCATGTATCTAACCTTTCTCAATTTTGTCTCATATATATTCCTACCAAAAAAAGTGACTACCTATGTATTTCAGTAGTCCATGTAAGAAACAGAAGCCTAACCTAAACCAAGGAAATGACGCTAGGGAATGAGAAGAGAGAATGGTTGTCAGAGGAAACCTAGTGTTCTTAGACCTCATGGCTGAGATCTAGCCTACTGTAACATCGAGATAGTTTAGCCTAGGCAGCTAGATACTTGGTGGGATCATTCACCAAAGCACTAGAAGACAGAAAAGGTCTCAAGAGGAAAGAAAATGAGTTCAGTTTTGGATTTGAAATGTTTGTGACACCTGGAATATCTGTGTAAAATTATCAGACTTTTGTGTCCTCCACTGACATCTAGGATTATTTCAATACTTCACCTTTACAGATTTATATGTGCTGCTTTTGCTTTTACAAAGGAAATTAAAAATGGGAGGTATCGGTGTTGCCATCATTACTCTTAACTTATTGGGTTTGATTTAATGTAGGCATCATCATGAAAATTTTGTGGGCTATCAAGATGACAACCTATTCCAGGATGAAATGAGATACCTGCGTTCAACATCTGTACCTGCCCCATACATATCAGTAACTCCTGATGCAAGTCCTAATGTGTTTGAGGAGCCAGAGAGCAATATGAAGTCTATGCCACCAAGGTATTTGAGTTCTCTCCTCTGTGCTGAAGAGCCAGTATTCGGTGGAAGCAAGACTTTGAGCTATAAAAAAATGCTATAAAAATTCTTTTGTTTATCCTTCCATGTCAGAAAGCACGTTGAGTTAGCTCTGCTAACCATTAGAGTAGTAAGAAAAAGCATACATACATGAATAAGGTAAGGTCCGTGATGGCAGAGGCAGACACGTTGGAGAAAAAAGATCAACTCATAAAGTGATGATAAAACATTCCATTATATGATATTATGTCATTTAGTTAGTCCTATAGTAAATCAGACTAGAGACTTTGAGGCTTTGCTTAGAGATGGTTTCATGGAAGAAACAGCACGGAAAATAAATCGTGATCTTTTTTAGATTATTGCTTACAATTCTCCTCCCCCCCGCACTTAGGTATGCTAATATCAGCGTAAGCAGCACCTTGAAAACTGAATAGACGCATCATTAAAGTAGAAAAACCAACAAATATAATAGAAAATTATCTAAAACTATAATATAAGAAGAAATAACAGGTGACTGTAAAAAATAAGTTAAACTCCAAGAAAAAAAATCAGAATTTTTCAAGTATCTGAGCATAGACAAACATGTCATCTTTCAAAAGGAAAATGTTAGACTGAATTCAGACTTCTGTATAACAACTTTAAGTGAAAAAAAATTTTTGAAACAATATTTCTGAAGTTCTAAAAGAAAGAAAATATTACCTTAGAAGATTTACCCAATCAGGAAGACATACTGAAGTATAAAGGATCATTAGAACATAAATCAAATGATTAATGAAAAGCATATTAAAAGACTATACACATAAGTGTAATTTTCACAAAATTGTAAATAAAAGAAACTGTGACCCAGTGGTTTATATTCAGCCAGGTTGAGACATTCTCAAGCATACAGTAACTTAGGGAATATAGCACCTTTGAACTATCCTTTAAAAAAGTCTTGACCAACTTAGGCTATTCTAAAAGGTGATGGATAATGAATATATTAAATCTGGTTCCCAATGGGGAGGTGATCTCACTTCCCAGGTGACATCTTGCAATGTTTGAAAACATTTTTGTATTTCACAACGGGTCCAGTTCAACAGGCGTTCTAGTGGATAGATGCCAAGGATGTTGCTAAATGTCCTACAGCATACTAGACAGACCCACAACAAATAATTACCTGGCTCAAAATAATAGAGGTTGAGTTAATGATGGTCATCTTTACTCCATTTGGGTTTTCTTGTGTTGCTTGAGTTTTTTCTCAAGCATGGTCATTTTTATAAGTACAAGTCATTATTTCTTAGGTTGTATAAGTTGATAAGGCTGTATAAGTTATTTTTAGATTGATAGATAAACTTCCTCTGAAAGCAGAACAGATGTCTTGTGCTTTATAGTAATACTATATAAAAAGCGAAGTAATGAACATATTCCTATACTCTGGTCATTCGGGAATCAAAACAGCCCAAACTGACATCCAGGCACACTTACCCCAGTCAATTATGTACAACATTTATAGTCTAGTCAAACAAGAATGTGCATATGCTTAGGTGGTGAGTAAAGAAAATGTCCAGAGAGTTAGCCATTTACTAGAGAATATACAAGTATAATCTTTACTGAGGGCCATAGGATTCAAACCTGCCTTGAATGATAGAAAAGAAACAACTCCAGAAATCCAAGTGAGCAAAAATGTCCCAATTTGGGATGAGGCAACAGCAGAAAGAATACATGAAAAAAATAGTTTGTAAATGTGTCTTAGAGAAAAAGTAAGAGAAGGTATTTTTTTTTTTTTCACGTCAGACAGGTAATGTGCCGATGTTGTAACAAGGTTTGCGGGAGGCACATCTCACACACAAGCGTGAACACCCAATCATCACACTTATGAACTCCGAAAGGAGTATTTCTCTTTAAAAAAAAAAAACCTTTTCAATAAAGAAAATTATATAACCATCCTAACAACTTTCCAGGTGTTTTTAGTGTTGCTATAGTAAATAGGAAAATTGTTAGTTTACTTAAACCTGAATGACAATCACTGAATTCTTATGTAGTAAATATAATTTTATGTCGAAAGTCAGTTTGTTACCTCTCAATACACTTTGGTGTGGCCTCTCTCTAGAAAAGTTTTTGCAGCACTTCCCAAGAGTAAGAAACCTAATAGAACACTCAAGTCCCAAAGAAAATTGAATCATGTCACTTTCCATGTTATTAGGATTCTGTATGTATATATCCATTTTCTTTCTATTCAGTGCTTTCATGAATATATCTGCCTATTTTTCTTGAATATCATGACACATGACTTTCACCACAGTGCTTTTGATTCTGAAAGGAGCTTAGAACATTTGATATCTTTTTTTAAATTTAAAATGCAAAGTAGGTTTGAGAAAACCAAAAGTTTTAAGATACAGATCTAAATATCTATTAAAATGTTACTCTATTGAAAAATCAAATTATGGCTTAAAGAGAGAATGTCAGGTTGCTTTTGAATTTGTTTTTTCCACATGAAATACAGGTTCACATATTTGTCTACAGTATTATAAACTAAATATAGTTTCACTCCATTTACTTTTTTCTATCTGTCATCTTGTTTTATCTGCAGTTTGGAAACTAGTCCCATAACTGATACTGATCTTGCAAAGAGAACTGTCTTCCAAAGGTCATACTCAGTTGTTGCTTCTGAGTATGATAAACAGCATTCTATTTTACCTGCACGAGTTAAAGCCATTCCTAGACGAAGAGTTAATAGTGGAGACACTGGTAAGTATAAGGATAAAAAGGAAGATTTCGTGATCCAAATGGTTTTATTTGCAGATACTTTTTAAAATCTAATTTTTGAAGGGAAAGGAATAGATTCCTTTTAAATTGTGTATACCTTCCTTCCTTCTATGTGACATGGCTCTAAGTGTGCCTCTCTAAATTTTGCCTGTCAGTTGTAAGAGACACTCAGTGATTATTCAAGAGTAGATTAACATTTAAAATCTTATTGGTTAGGTAGCTAAGCCAAATGTTGCTACTATTATCCCTTCTACTAAGCTTCAGTGAACCAGCATTTCCAATGATTTATACTTTTCACAATTCTTCACTCCCAATAGAAGCTTGTAACTCTTACAGCTAGTACCACTCTGAATAAATAATAAAATTTGGGGATTTAAGTAGCTCTTAATCAGTAAAAAAAGTTAGATAATGTGGACCAATTGGTATCAGCAGCCCCAAATTGGGGCTGGTTGATTCTGTCTCAATAAAGAAGCTCAAGAGAAAAGGATAATAGTGATGATTTATCAGGTAGATCACTTACTAGAATAAAGATCTGGCCTAATACTTACAGGTGGGTGATTTTGTATTGAAAATCTTTAAGGAAAATATATATTTAAATATATAAACCAATGATTTATAGGTTCATTTAACAAACATTTTGAGCTCTTATTGAGACACCTTGTTGTAAAGCCGTCCTTTAGAAAATGATGGGATGAGGTACATATTCCATTTCAGGAGAAAATAAATCACTTAGTACGTAGTGTTTTAGAAAGTGTGAGCTTTAGAGTCAGCCCTGGATTCAAAACCCACCTCTGCAACTCAATAGCTGTATGACTTTTAGGAAAGTAAGATATTCTGACCTTTCTGAGCCTCAGTAAGAGTTGAAGTCATTATGATTTTGTGTCATGTGCAAGAAAAGAAAAACTGAAATGCTCTAAAGTGAATAAACTAAATACTATTATTTTTAAATGACATCTTAAATACATTAATCATATATATTGCCTGTGAAAATTAATACTTTTTTTTTTTTTTTAATTAGAAGTTGGTTCTTCCCTCTTGAGACATCCATCTCCTGAGCTTTCCCGGCTAATCTCAGCCCACAGCTCTCTTTCCAAAGGAGAACGAAATTTCCAGTGGCCAGTTTTAGCTTTTGTTATACAGCATCATGATCTAGAAGGTCTTGAAATAGCAATGAAACAGGCCTTAAGGAAATCTGCTTGTCGAGTTTTTGCTATGGAGGTATGAATATATTAATGGGGTTATTGATTCATGGATCATGCAATTCATGCGATGGCTCTGTTTAGTGATGACTTTTCTACCAAACAGAAATTGAGACAAATTAATTGACATTAGCCAACTGAAAATATCAAGTGTTTACATCAAAATTAAACTCTTATGTTATGAATATAAATGAGTTTAGAGTTCCATATTTAAGCATTCTAAAGGAATTTATTTCTACATCGCTTTATTTGAATCCTGAAATTATCTTTTTTAAACACCTTTTTGTAATCACAACTTCATTTCACTTAGAATAATCACGCAAAGGGGATGAGAAGTCAGGCTTTTGAGTTATATTTTATAACAATAACTTATCTGAGTCTCTGTTCTCTGAAAGTGGTAGGTTTGCTGTATGCCATAGACTTGTATATTGTAAATCTTCTTTCTTTATCATGGCAAGATAAGTAACCTGCCATTTCACTGATGGGAACAATACAATTATATTTAAGTAAATGGTATCTTGTGTAGAGCTTGAGAAATAGTCTATGTTGATCCTAAATACAAGTTGAAAAAAAATGTGCTTGAGTAAATTAATATTAAGACAAATCTTTAAAATAAAATAGGGTTGAAAAGTATTTTAGTATTGCATTTCATAAGTATTATTTTTCCTATTATTTTGGTTTTTTTTTTAACTTAGGACCAAATTAGTGACTATTTCAAGTTCAGTGTGCTTTCAGTGAAATGAAGGTCAGATTTCCTAGTATCTTTCCTTTGAAACACATAGGAACTTTGTTTCTGAATAAGAAAAACCCTGCATTTTTTGCTCTGTTTTGTTTTTATCTTGGACTCATTTAACCATTATTTATTCAGGCTTTCAACTGGCTTCTATGTAATGTCATCCAAACAACTTCGCTCCATGATATTCTATGGCATTTTGTGGCATCATTGACTCCTGCTCCAGTGGAACCAGAGGAAGAAGAGGATGAAGAAAATAAAACAAATAAAGAAAGTTCCGAACAAGTAAGTGAGATTTTAATTTTTTTAATTGTCCATGTTTTTATAGAAGAGTAGAACCACCTTCAGATAGGACAATAATTTGCATGAGGTCATGCACAGATTGTATAATCTAAAAGCAAGAATAAAATTTCAGTGCTATGAGCAACATGTTAACTATTTTTAGTGAAAGTTTTCTCTTTATCAGAAATGCTCAGTCAATTCTGATTTCTCACATCATTGTCATGCAGCAATCAACTGGAAGATATAAACTATTACAGTGCAATGTAAGACAGATAAACAGGGCAACATTATTACATAGAAGATCAGCCTACTTTACAGCACTGCTGTAAAATAGCAGAGAATAAAAACGATACTGTATAGGATCATGCAATTCAATATTTGTTTAGCAGGAAGGGATTTGGATTTTATTGGAGGCAGCCTGCATAATGGAAAAGCATTGAACCAGAACACTCGAAGCCTGGGTTCAGCCCCGTTTTTACCTCTATAGCTATCTGACTTGTGGGCCTCGTTGCATATCTGGAATAAAATTAGAGGACTAAACCTCCATTTAAAAGACAAAAACTGTCAGGATAGATGCAAAAAAAACCCAAAACAATCTAGATGCTATTTATAAGCATCACATCTAAAACATAAGGATATAGGAAGATTAAAAGTAGAAGCTAAGTGGCTCGTTGGTTAAGAGTTGGTTTGGGAGAGCGAGCTTTGAGCAGCAAGGCCGCCAATTCGGATCCCCCATGGGCCAGTGACACTGTGCCCTCTACAGCTAAGATGGTGAACAACAGCTCGACCTGGAGCTGGGTTGCCGTGAGGCGCCGGCAATGGTGTAGGCTGCAGTGGGGTTGCAGTGGGCTGCCGTAAGCTACCGTGAGTAGCTGGCAGCCAGCATGAGCTGCCATGAGCTGCCGTCCAATGGCTGGCAACCCATCTGCCTCAGCTGGGAAGAACGCAATGATACCAACATGGGCCAGTGAAGCAACATCCTCCACAACTAGACTGAAGAACAAAAGGACAGCAACTTGTCTGTTCTCCTTCCCTGATTCTCCAACGCTGTACCCTCCCCTAGATCCCCAATGAAATCTTTTAAAAAAAAGAAAAGAAAAAGATATACTGGATAAATACCAACCAAAGTAAAGTTGGTATAGCTATTTTAACATCAGAGAAAATAGACTTCAAGAAAAATTATTAGTAGGCATAAAGAGGCTTTCTACAGAATAAACGATTAATTCTGAATGTGTATGTATCTAAAACTGTAGCCTCAAAAAATAGGTAAAAATTGACAGAACTGCAAGGAAAAATAGAGGAAAAAAATCCATAGTTACAGTGTGCGATTGTCACACACCTACAACTGCTATCTATCCCTGCATAATTAATTGGATTAGAACAACTGCTATTGGCTCACATCTTTGGCTCAGCAATTTGGGTGAGGCTTAAATGGGAGGAATGGCTCATTTCTACATACACATATAGATTCACCCCACTAATAGATTTGTGAGTACACTGGAATAGCTACTTATATGTGGTATTCATTTGTTTGGCGATTTTACTTATGAATAACCTTATCACTTTTCCCTAAAAATAAGAGACATAATTACTTAATCTTAATGAATATTATGAGTATGGCTTGGTTTTGTTGTTTATATTTCTGTTAACAGGAGTGTCTTGAAAGTATACATAATACTTTTAAATATCCATAGGATTCTTTTGTGGGGGAAATTCCTTTCCGCACACAAACTGATGAGCTCGCTTTCAATTTCTGTTGTAGGAGAAAGACACAAGAGTATGTGAACATCCACTCTCAGATATAGTGATTGCAGGGGAAGCTGCTCATCCTCTACCTCATACATTTCATCGCTTACTTCAAACGATCTCCGACCTTATGATGTCTCTCCCCAGTGGCAGCTCATTGCAGCAAATGGCCCTAAGGTAACTTTATATCTAAGTATTCTAGGTACATTGGAGAAGAGATCTGATGGAGTATTCAAAGCTCAAAATGTTTGGAAGGCCTCTTTAAATAGGAGGATACAAAGAATCCCTATATTATGTGAATAGTGCCTCCCTTGTTACTGTCATAATTTAGGATTGTCCCTCTTAGCTCACGCCTGTTTGTCCCTCTGTAAAATGTGGATAATGTACTTCACAGTGCTCTGAGTTACCACAGCTTGTAATAATCTCCCTCACTTTCCCTCTCTCCTGACCCACATTGCTTGTCTGAGTGCTGCCTGAGTATAGCATCTTAAATGTCACAAAAAGGGAGAGAGAGAATGAAATCTCAAAAACAGAAATCAAATAGGATTTTGAATTGAAAAGAATCTTAAGAATAATGAATGGTACCTAGTTATATGCCACCAATCCTAAAACTGTCTTGAGGCACACCACCTTTTTTTAAGTTGGAACCTGCTGAGATTTTAATGTTACTTTTACATTGTGAACCTTGTTATTAGACCTATATAGTAGAGACTACACATATAAATAAATCCTCCATTGATTTTGGTAAGAAATAGGTTGATTGAGTGATTTTGGCTGCCCATGTCCCTAATGATAAGACGAGCAGATGGGAGATTTTGTTTCCTCCTCAAAAGATTTTTGAAATACAAAATACGTTATAATCCAATGAATTAGTATGGAGTCGTAAGACTAATACATTTGAAAAGCTATTATAGTTGGGGTAACATTTGTCTACAAAACTGATTTGTTACCTTTTTCACTTCTGTAGCCTTGATCTTCATGTATCCTATTTTTCTATATTTAAAATGAGTGAACTTTTTCTCAGAACTAATCTTGTTCCAAAGAAATTACCTTCATTTTTCCCAAAAAACAGATTTTGTTCCGTGAACTTTTTAAATTTCTATTTTTTACCTTGGTCTTTTAAGATTTTTTTAAACATTTGCTATTGAGTACTTTTTTACAGGAATTCATTAGAAATTCCTAAAAAAGAATTATTTAACATATTGCTTATGCCTTTTTAGATGCTGGAGTCTGAAATTCAAGCAATCTGATCACCAGTTCCTCCATCAGAGCAACGTCTTTCATCATATTAACAATATTTTGTCAAAATCAGATGATGGAGATAGTGAAGAGAGTTTTAGTATCAGTATACAGTCTGGCTTTGAAGCTATGAGTCAGGTTAGTCATTTAACAGTCATTCTGTATTATTCTATTAATATTCAACAGTTTATTGAAGGAGAAACTGAAAGTTACTTATAAACAATTTCATTCTTTTATTGCTTATCTCATGTCTGTTTTATGATCGTGGGAGATTTCCAGTTGAGTATTACAATTACTTTTATTTGTTTCTGGTAGGAATTATGCATAGTAATGTGCTTAAAGGACTTAACTAGCATTGTTGACATAAAAACTTCAAGCCGACCTGCCATGATTGGCAGTTTGACAGATGGTTCCACAGAAACTTTTTGGGAATCGGGAGATGAAGATAAAAACAAAACAAAGAATATCACCATCAACTGTGTAAAAGGAATCAATGCCCGCTATGTATCTGTTCATGTGGACAATTCCCGAGATCTTGGGGTAAGCAATGAAACTTAATTTGTGTCGCATTAGTTCTTTCCAGACCATTAGTAATCATTCACTCTCACTGCTTAGTTTAGCAAAATGATTTTCAGTAGAACTTCAATCAAAGAATATTTTTTATTTCCCAAATAAGTCTTAAGTTTGAAGACAGGTTTATATGACTAAGGGACTGTGGAATAACAATTCTAAAAAGAGGTATGATTACAAATATACTGTGGCTAACGCTAAGCAAACAAAATATTGTAAATGTCTACTCTTATAATTTTCTACCTCCATGCCCTTGTTCAAGCTATCATCTGGGCCTGGAAGTCATCCCCTTAAACTGTCTTGTCATATTCTCCCCGTATCTCTAAGACCCAGCAGAGAAATCCTCTCCCAATATCTCTTCTATGAAAAGCACTGTTTCTCTTCTCTGGGTTCTTCTTTCTGTTACTCTGATGGCACTTAATACACTTTGACCTATACTGTAGCCCTCACCACCAGCTATCATGGAGGGAGTGGAAGGAGTTCCTGGACTAACTGAAGTAATCATAATTTATGTTCTCCGTATCCCTAGCCTGTCCACAGGTTTCCAATGAATTCAGCACTCTCTTAAATGGGACTCAATAAATGAAAAAGAGTCCTATTTACTTGAGTGTTAAGAACCAAGAAGAAAGCACCACTGCTAAATCCCGATGTTTCCACCCCCACTCCTACTGAAGGATACTGCTTGAAATTTTTTCCTCAGAATGGATGTGGCTTCCTAGCAGATACAGTATTAATAAATCTCCTTGGACAGTTGCCAAGCTGCTCCCATCCCAATCGCACATTTCCTTTTCCATGATGAGGCAGAGTGGTGGGGTTGGATCTCAGACAACCTGGATGGAACGCCAACCACAGAAGCGCCAGTCTTTAGTCAGAGTACTCCTTGCCACCCATACCCCCAACTCCTGTCCATGAGTGCAGATTCAGTTTTTCCCTGATGGTGAATAAGAGAAGGGAGCTTAGCTAATATATCATGAACTTAACCTTTTCTTCAGACCCATTAGTTTCCATTGGTACACTTTATCTTATCAGAAAGCCAAGTGTAATAAATCAAAACATTTTTCTGGCTAGAACTCGGCTCAATACAAAGTTATCTTTGATTTATGTACATTTTAAGCCAAGACATAATCTTCCTCAAAACAATTATTTTAATCAGTTTGAAATGTTTGCCTTTTAGAGGAGATCATCCTAACAATATTCATTTTTAGAAGTTTCAGTATGTAAGCTGTCATCTGCCTTTGTACCTCTGTGTCCCCCAGTCTGCCAGATAGTCAGCATCTGGTGATTTGAATTGCATCAGCCTATAGCACCTAAAGTGTGTGGCTCTCCAAGGAATTAGTGTTCAGCTATTTCTAGATATACTGTGCATAAAACTTCTTCAACCTTAAGGTCTGTAGCTGTAGTACCAGCATGACTCTTTTCAGTACTTAAAAGTATTGAACTTCTGTTGTTTGATATTTATTTTGTGTGTTAATATTCCTTCCCTCGTTTGGCAAGGATCTCAAGGGAATAGAACCCATCATTCTCATCCTTCTCCGAGTCCATAAGGCAGTCTTAGTACATTGTGACATTCACAAGTATTTGTTGTTTAAGCTAATTTCCTTCCTTCCTTTTACTTCCAGAGCAATGAGAATATAGTGATGAAAGTGGGGCATGATTGACAGGCAGAGTTGTTGAAAGACTTCATGACAGAGAGAATTTAAATGTTTAGACTTTGGATAAAAAAGAGGGAATGCCAACCTATTCCCTCAGAGCTTGTGGAGAAAGGCTGAAATGTGAGATTTACAGTGGAGTTTGTGAGAGTGAGAAAAGTCTAGAGTTGTAGGCATTGTGGTTGGTTGGACAGATGGAGTGAGGTCAGTTAAGAAGGACCATTAAAGACAGTCAGAAAAGTTAATGTAATATTGGTAGGAATCGTTTTAAGTTCTGAAACAGGAATATGGCATAATAACTATTTTGAATTGTCTGTTTTAGAATAAAGTCACCTCAATGACCTTCTTAACTGGCAGAGCAGTAGAAGATTTATGCAGGATAAAACAGGTAATTAAAATTTTGTCATTAAATGTTTTGTGGTCCGGCCGAGTGGTGCATTGGTTAGGAGCTGGCTTGGGATGCCAACTTGAGCAGCAGGGCCCCTGTTTGGATCCCACATGAGGGTCAGTGACGCTGCTCCCTCTGCAGCTGAGATGGTGAGCAGCAGCTCGACCTGGAGCTGGGCTGCTATGAGTCATTGGCGACAGCATAGGCTGCAGTGGGGCTGGCCAGCAGCAGGCGTAAGCTTTCATGGGCCACCGTGAGTGGCCGTCCAGTGGCCGGTGAGCTACTGCCTCACCTGGGAAGAGCGCAATGATAATACCAACATGAACCAGTGAAATGATGTCCTCCACAGCTAGACTAAGGAACAAAAGGACAGCAACTTGTCTGTTCCCCTTCCCCGATTCCCCAACACTGTTCCCTCCCCTAATTCCCCAATAAAATCTTAAAAAAAAAAAAAATGTTTTGCTACCCAGGAAGAAATTTCTTCTTCTCAGTCTCCACTGTCGAGTTCTAATTTGGGCATGCTACCAAAGTACTATAGGATATCACCTATTTAAAAAATACTAAATTGACAAGTGGTCTATGTATAGGAGCCATTGCAGCCATCCCTGCACTGAACGTCTTACCCATCATTGCCATACATGCTCTCTAGTCATGAGCGATGATACTGTGCCTACAGCCAAAGCTATTCTGTAGTTACTGCGTCCTGTGAATATCAGTCAACCACTAGGTTTTTTTTGTTGTTGTTGCTGTTTTCAAATCATATTGAAAGAATGAATTCAGTTTTTGGATTAAACAAATAATAAATTTTATTTAAATTGTTAAAGAATTTGGGGACATAATCTTATTCAGTGAGATACTATTTGTTTATGTTTAATGGTCTTTTTAGAAAATTGACATTATCAATTAAGATAATATCAATTTAGATGTCTACATAAATAACATAAACATTTCGGATCATTTTTTGGACATCAAATGCCGTAAGAACAATTTTCATTTTATCAAGTGAGTAGTGTCAAAAACCATTTCACAGTGCATTGAAATTTAATCTTTGAAAAAAGTTATATTCTCAATGAAACATAGTTAAATAAGGAATCACAAATGGGAAGTTACATATTATATAATTTTTCTTAAAAGGTAAGACGTTAAGTAACTGCACATCAAAAATGCTTTAAGGTGAAGCTGCACAAAACAGAACCTCACTGCTAATCTTGTGAGCAGTTTCTACTTTACAGTCATGTAAGTCGTTCGTAATGGCTTCACCCCTGTAACTTGTGCCTGAAGCCATATGGTAGTCGGACCTGCATCCTTCAACCTGTATTAACCTCACTGTCTTCATCTGCACGATAGCTACTATAGTATTCCTTATCCTCATAAAGTTTAAATGAGGTAATCAGTGTGAAATTACCTAGTAAATTTTACTCTCTACAATTGTTATGTAAGCTTGCTGTCATTCATGCTAAGTCTAGGACAGTGATACGGCTGTATCATGTTTCTTTCTGTCCCTTTTCTGCTCTGCTAGGTTGATCTGGACTCCAGGCACATTGGTTGGGTGACAAGTGAACTTCCAGGAGGGGATAATCACATCATCAAGATTGAATTAAAGGGCCCAGAAAATACATTGCGAGTTCGACAAGTAAAGGTCTTGGGCTGGAAAGATGGTGAAAGCACAAAAATTGCTGGCCAGATTTCAGCCAGCGTGGCCCAGCAGAGGAACTGTGAAGCTGAGACTCTGCGAGTGTTCAGACTTATCACATCTCAAGTGAGTGTCCTTACCACATATCCCAGCAAAGGCTATATTATTTCAATATTAATACCAAGAGGGTAACAAGTATTTTGTAGATCTTATTAGAGATTGCTGGCTACAGACATGGCCCGTTTTTTCTTCTGGTAGCCCCCAACTTCAGTGTTTCACTTTGCATTCATAATCCTGACAAGTAGTGTATAGTAGGAGTAACAAAATAATGTTATAAAGCCTGCAGAATCAGCCGATGAGTCCTGTAGCTTGCACAGTGGTAATTCCCACCATTAATTCCTTGTCACACCCCTATCTTCATCAGGTATTTGGAAAGCTCATCTCTGGAGATGCTGAACCTACACCTGAACAAGAGGAAAAAGCACTATTGTCATCACCGGAAGGAGAGGAAAAAGTATACAATGTATTTATTTGTATTCCAAAAATATTTATTTCCCCTTTTTTCATTTTCTTTTGTTCAGTGAACTAATCCATGTATTGCTATGTATTTTAATGGATATGTGGCATTAGTTTATCTGCAGTCAATATTTTTTTACTTTAATTAGAAAGAAAATAAAGGAACTATCAAAAGAAATTCATTATCCATGTGTGATCTAGCTAGTATTTTAAGTACCAACAAATTTGCTCTGTACCTAGGGCTATTGTAGTCAAATGTTAGCATTTGTAAAATTAGCTCAGTTATTTATTGTGCTGTGCACCATCAGTTATCTTCTCGGTCCTCCGTTTTATCTGTCTGTCACAGTCCAGCTTAAAACTGCTGTCTTCTTCATGAACGTTTGTATGCTTTTCACAAACAAAAGCTGTTTCCCTCTGCTAAACTTCATAGTAATCTCTATGTATCTCTTCTTGGTTTCTCTCTTGTATTTATTTGTATACATGTTTTATCTCTTCTTCTACTGAACCATAGCTCCCTAAAGACCGAGTACATGTCCGGTTTGTCTTTATATCACCATGGCATAAATACACATGTGTTCTGTAAAATTTTATTGGAATAACCTGTTCTTTATACTGTTCTTGAAAGTTCTTCTAAAATACAGTTGCTTGGTCGTATTTGGTCTAAACTAAAGCACTATACCTAAGAGGAAAACCTCCTTCATTTCCAAAATGAGAAATCAGCTCTGACTAGTCTCAATATTGTTGTGTCTTTAGATGTTGAAAATAATCGCCTTGGCAGTCTTTTGAAAGATAATTTCACAGATTTACCTAGTCTAGCCCTGTGCCTTCTGATATAATAGTATCAAAACCATCCACATTTTTCTATTTAGGATCTGTAAAAAAATAAGATTTCATAAACTCTGGTAATTTCTTTCAGTGTCTTTTGCAGATATCATTTGAATGACTATAAGACTATGTAACTACTTATTAAATCTACTGAATTTTAGCAAACAGCAATTCTGTGCTAAACAACCATGAGGATTGGTACCAAGGCCTCGAAAAGCTTGCATTCTGTTCTTAGACGTGAACCCTCTGTGCCCCCTCCACCCCCCGCCATAATAAATTAAGGATACTGTATAGTCGATAATCAACTTAAATATGTAAAAAAAAATTCCACATGTGATAAGATTTCAGAGGACGTTGAGTTATTGTGCCCTGGAGTGGTCAGGAAAGGCTTCTAGGGGATATTGGACATATGTTAGACCTGAAAGAGAATGCATGAAAGTTAGCTTAATAGAGAGGATGGCAGCCAGAGCTCATTGGAGAGGCTGGAGAGTGTATGTTGACGCTCTGTGGTTGAATAGGAAACATTATGCCAGCAGTTGGATGCCCATGAAATAACATAATGTTAAGAGACTCATTTTTTAAGTCAGTTTTTTGACGTAAAGTTTACATACTAAAAAAATCATCGTTTTAATAAGCTTGATTATTCAATGAATTTTGACCAACGTATACAGTAGTGAAATCATCACCACAAACGAGTTTTAAAACATATCACCTCATGCTCCTTTGCAGCCCGCCCCCTTATCTCATGCCCAGACCCTGTAAACCACTGAACTGTCTTCTTGCCTGTAATGTTGCCTTCTCCCAGATGTCATGTAAATGGAACCACGTAGAATGTAGCCTTTTTATCTGGTTTCTTTCACTTATTTTAATGCTTTTGAGATTCACCCATGAAGCGGCATGTATCAGTAATTTGTTCTTTTGGTTGCTGAGAAATATTCCATTCTGTGGATTTACCATAATTTGTTTATCCTTTCATTTTCTCTAGATATTTAGGTTGTTTCCTCTATTTGGCTATTATTAATAAAGCTGCTGTGAACATTTGCATACAGATCTTTATGTACATGTTTTCATTTTTCCTGGGTAAATACCTATGAGTAGGATTGCTGGGTTGTATGGCAAGTGTAAGAAGCTTCCATACTCTGCAAACTGAACCATTTCACATTTTCACAGTAGTGTCTGAGTATTCCGATTGCTCCACATCCTTGACAGCATTTGGTATTGTGACTCTTTAATTTTAGCCATTCTAGTAGGTGTGTAGTAGTACCTCATTGTGGTTTTGATAGGGATTTTTCAGCTGATTAATAATGTTGAGCAAATTTTCATGTGTTTATTTGTCATCTCTGTACTTTATTTAGTGAAGTATCTATTCAAATATTTTACCCATATTTTTATATTGGGTTATTAATGTTAGGTTATAAGATTTCTCTATATAGTTAGGACCTATATACATATATTACCAAATATGTATGTTCAGGTATTTTCTCCTAGTCTGTGGCTTATCTTTCAGAGAGCAAAATTTCTTAATTTTGATGAAGAAAATTTACCTATTTTTTTCTAAGCAACCCATGATTTTTGTGTCTTATCTAAAACTTAAGGTCACAAAGATTTTCTCATGTTTTCTTCTAGAAACAGAGTTTTGATTATTTTGTTTAGAGCTATATACATTTTAAATTAATTTTTCTATACAGTATACGGTAAGGGTTGAAGCTCATTTTTTTTTCATGTACATGTCCAATTGTTGACCACCATTTGTTGAAAAGACTGTTCTTTATCAATAACCAATTCACCCTAAATGTGTATGTATCTGTGTGTGTGTGTGTGTATGTATGTATATATATATATATATCCTTATACCAACATCAGACTGTCTTGATTACTGCAGCTGTATAGAAAATCATGAAATCAGATTCCAACCTGCTTCTTTTTCATAGTTGTTTTGACTATTCTAGGTTCTTTACATTTCCGTATAAAGCTTAGAATTAGTTTGTCAATTCTCCCCTACTCCCCCCCCAGAAAAGAACATGCTGGAATATTGATTGGAATTGCACAAAACTGATAAGCCAATTTAGGGAGAATTGATATCTTAATCATATTGAGCCATTTTATAAACGTGATACAATCTCCATTTATTTAGATCTTTAATTTCTGTCAGCAGTGTTTTATAGTTCAGTGTAGAGGTCTTGTATGCATCTTATTAAATTGATCCCTAAACATTTCATGTTTTTAATACTATTGTAAATGGTATTTTTTAGTTGTTCATTTCTAGTACATAAAATACAATTGACTTTTCTGTTTTATATCCTGTGATCTTCTTAAATTCACTTATTCTTGAAGCTTTTTCATAGAACCTTTGGGATTTTCTACATAGGTAATCATGTGGCCTGCAAAGAAAGTTGGTTTTACTTCTTTCTTTCTAGTGTATATGCCTTATATTTCTATTCTTATGTTGTTGCAGTGGCTAAGACCTTCAGTACCATGTTGAAAAGAAGTGTTGTGATCAGACATCTTGGCTTTTCCTTTTTTTTTTTTTTTTAAAGATTTTATTGGGGAATTCGGGGGAGGGTAATAGCGTTGGGGAATCGGGGAAGGGGAACAGACAAGTTGCTGTCGTTTTGTTCTTCATTCTAGTTGTGGAGGATGTCGCTTCCCTGGCCCATGTTGGTATTATCATTGTGCTCTTCCCGGGTCAGGCAGTCGGTCGCCGGTCGTTGGTCGGCTGCTCACAGCGGCTCCCGTTAGCTCACACCGGCTACCAGCCGCTCACGCTGGCTGCCAGCCACTCACATAGCTCACGGCAGCCCACTGCAGCCCTGCTGCAGCCTACGCCGTCACCAGCGACTCACAGCAGCCCAGCTCCAGGTCGAGTTGTTGTTCGTCATCTTAGCTGTAGGGGGCGAGCGTCACTGGCCCTTAATGTGGGATCCAAACCACAGCCCTGATGCTCAGAGCTGGTGCTCCCAAGCGAGCTCTTAACCAGCTGAGCCACTCGGCCGGCCCCATCTTGGCCTTTTCTATATTTTAAAAGGATACCACTTAATCTTTCACCATTAAGTGTGATTTGCTACAGGTATTTTTGTAAATGCTCTTAATCAGATTGAGGGAGTTTTCTACTATTTTGCTAAGAATTTTTATCAGAATGGATGTTTTTATATATTTCTTTTTTTGTTTTATTAGTTTTATTCAGTAAAATAATCTATATAATGCTATGTCTGTTAATAGATAGGTGATGTTAGCTATATGCAGTTCATTTTTGTTTAATAAAAATCAAGATAACCTAGGGGATTGACAGCAAAATGGTACAATGTTTCTTTTTGGGATGATGAAAATGCTCTAAAATTGACTGTGGTGATGGTTTCACATCATATGGTATATTTCAATGATGTGCACTTGAAAAAATAATGCACTGTGTTTTTATTCTGTTAGGGCATTCTATAAAAATCAATTAGTACAACTTGGCTGATAGTTTTATACAAGTTTTCAAGATCCTTACTTATTTTTAAACTAAAGAGTTTAACTCAGTTTTCTTGCCTGTAAAATAGGCAGAACATCAGACTTTACCTATGGGGTTGTTGTGAAGATTAATAAGATTCTTTATAGAAACACAGACACAAACAAACACACACACATCTTCGCATATCAATCTATCACTTAAAAGAGTACCATGAACATAATAAGCACTATAAAATTCAACCTTTATTTTTCTTCCTATGATATATTTCTTTGATTACTCTTGGTGTTAGAGTAGCTTAATTTAAGACCACCATTGTTACAGAGTTTTGTTAGGACAGTTTCTTTTATAACCAAATGTCATTTTCCAGAATTGTTTTTCTAACAACTGAATGTAGGATGTGAACTAATATTCAAAATTTAAAAATAGATTCAGTCAAAGTGACCCAGATTGACTAGATTAAAGAAATCCATGAAAAGATGGTATACTCTGAATTTAATAAATTTGGAAATTTTCTTTGTATAGTCACCTTAGCCATAGGTAATTTCTTCTAACTTTATCCTTTGTCTTAGTGTTATAGACCTCAATTTAAAATAAACACACCTTATACCTGTATAATTATCTCTCAAAATACTTTTTTTTTTCAGTTTATTTAAACATACACACACAAAAACAGTTCACCCAGTTTTCCCACCTTCCTTCCCACCTTGGCAACTACATATATATATATATATATATATATATATATATATATATATATATATCACAAATACATATGTACACATGTAATATGTATGAGTATATACTTTTTAAAAAATTCCACATATGAGAGAAATCATTCACTGTTTGTCTTTCTCTCTCTAACTTATTTAACTCATCAGAAGGCCCTCTAGGTCCATCCAAGCTGTTGTAAATTGCAAGATTTCAGTCTTTTTTATGGCTGAATAATATGCCATCATATGTGTGTGTGTGTGTGTGTGTGTGTGTGTGTGTGTGTGTGTGTATGTGTGTATGTGTGTATGTATGTATGTATACCACAATTTCTTTATTCATCCATTGATAGACACTTAGGTTGCTTCCATATCTTGGCTATTATAAATAATGCTGCAGTGAACATAGGGGTACATATAACTTTTTGAATTAGTGTTTTTAATTTCTTCAGATAAAAACCCAGAAGTGGATTGCTGGATCATATGGTAGTTTTATTTTTAATTTTTTGAAGAACCTCCATATTCTTTCATAGTCATTACACCAATTTACATTCCTACCAGCAGTGCACAGAGGTTTCCTTTTCTCCACATCCTCATCAACACTTGTTATTTCTAGTCTGTTTCATAGAAGCCATTCTAACAGGTGTGACATGATATCTCAGTGTGGTTTTGGTTTGCATTTCACTGATGATTAGTGATGTAAAGCATCTTTTCATGTACCTATTGGCCATCTGTATGTCTCTTTGGAAAAATGCCAGATCTTTTACCCAATTTTTAAATCAGATTTTGTTTCTGTTTTTGCTTTTGAGTTATATGAGGTCTTTATATATTTTAGATATTAGCCCCTTATACCAGATATGCGATTTGCATGTATTTTCTTTCATTCAGTAGGTTACCTTTTCATTTTGTCTATGGTTTCCTTTGCTATACAAAGCTGAGTTTGAATTGGTCCCACTTACTTATTTTTGATACTTTAAAATGTCACACATGTAAATTTTATTCAAAGAACTTGCTTCTTTTGTTTTCCTTTTTCTATGTAAAGGCAACATCTGATGCTGATCTGAAAGAACATATGGTTGGAATCATATTCAGCAGGAGTAAACTAACTAACTTACAGAAACAGGTTGGTTAATAGCCATTCTATTGTCTTCATCAGTTTTTGTTTGTTTTTAGGGTGCAAAGTATTTTCCAACATTTATGGAGGCCTTTTTATGCTGATTCTTTTATAGGCCCTGCAGAATGTATCTGCTTTTTTCTAGAGAAGGAGTGTATTGGTATACCTGTATCACTTTAAAGATTAGTATGTGATATATAGTTGATGTATTATAGAATTGTACACTTGAAACCTAGTAATTTTACTTACCAATGTCACCCCAATAAATTTTAATTAAACAAAAAGATGAGTTATGTGTTAACTTTCTTACCTTGCTGCTCTCTTTTATTACTTATTTTCAGGTACCTTTCATTTTAGTGTCAAATGCCCAGCTATATGAGATTTCACTTGTATTTCCTGTATTCCTTTTCCCACCATTTTTTGTTTGTTGGTTTATTTTGCTGAACAATTATAATGTTAACTAAACCAGTATTAATATTTTTAATTATAAGGAGATGGGGAGTAGCTCTACATTGTTCGTGAAATAGAATACCTAAATAACATAAAAATTAGCTTTTCAAAAGTCAAATGAAATATTGGTTTTAAATTAGCCCATTATTTTAACTTTCAACAGCATTAAATCTTTTAAATAAATAACATGAATTTTTTTGTGTGCGTTATCTTTTTTTTTTTAAAGGGAAGATGATTTTTCTTTTAAAGATTTTTTTAAATTGGGGAATTGGGGGAGGGGAACAGCGCTGGGGAATTGGGGGAAGGGGAACAGACAAGTTGCTGTCCTTTTGTTCTTCAGTCTACTTGTGGAGGACATTGCTTCACTGGCCCATGTTGGTATTAACATTGCGCTCTTCCTGGGTGAGGCAGATCGGTCGCCGTCCTCTGGACGGCCGCTCACGGTGGCTCTTGGCAGCTCACGCTGGCTGCCAGCCACACATGGTAGCCCATGGCAACCCACTGCAGCAGGGGCTGCAACCTATGCCGTCGCTGGCGACACATGACAGCCCAGCTCCAGGTCGAGCTGTTGTTCACCATCTTATCTATAGAGGGCAGTTCACTGGCCCTAATGTGGGATCCAAACCAGGGCCCTGCTGCTGAGAGCTGGCTTCCCAAGCCAGCTCTTAGCCAATCTGCCACTCGGCTGGCCCTGCTTTATCTTTTTAACAGCAATTCATTGAATCTCAGATGCTACCAGTTGTAAAATGTGCTCTTGTTTTATACATCACTAAAAAAAAAATGCTGCCAATTAAATTGGGAATGCTGTCAATTATAAAGCACATTTTGAATAGAAATATTATAATGTGGGGAGAAATGTGTCTTAGAAGTGATAAAAATGTGGTAATTTGTTTTTGTTTGGTGTCTTGAACCATAGGCAGGGGTATTGGTAACTTCTGTATAAGTAGTTTCTACATATAGTTGATGTAAATATTCACATTTTAAATCATGGTTCCCCTTATTTTCCTTAATTGTTTTTTAAGATGAGTTGAAAGAATGGTGTGATGGAGAGTTAACTAGGAGGAAGAGTATTGAGTATCAACCAATAGTCTTGTCTTTTTTTTTTTTTTAACTACGAGTAGTAAAATCAGACTTACAAATGTTTTTACATTTTTTTTATGTTGTCCGAAAATAGGTATGTGCTCACATAGTCCAGGCTATTCGCATGGAAGCCACCAGAGTTCGTGAAGAATGGGAACATGCCATATCAAGCAAAGAAAATGCCAATTCTCAGCCCAATGATGAAGATGCCTCCTCTGATGCTTACTGCTTTGAGCTGCTCTCGATGGTTTTAGCACTGAGTGGCTCTAACGTGGGCCGGCAGTATCTGGCTCAGCAGCTGACTCTGCTCCAGGATCTCTTTTCCCTGCTACACACAGCATCTCCTCGGGTCCAGAGACAGGTGATGCACTGGTCTTGCCACTGACCTTTTGGCTTATTTTGTTATTTGAAACATTGTTAAAAGTTAAACTAATTAAGTGAAGGCGTTAAGTACTGATTTTTATTTTGTTATGTTTCGGGTTTTGAATTGTATTTTAACTCCATGCTTTTTTACTTTTCACTCATTGTAATGAGAATATGGAAGAGCAAAATATATTTGAAGTCATAGAATGGCAGCTAGATTCATTTCTAAAACGAAAACTTGAAAACACCAATCTTTAAATGGAATTTTTTCCTTTTATTTTTTTTTTACCAGGTGACCTCCTTATTAAGACGAGTTTTGCCTGAAGTGACCCCTAATCGTCTGGCCAGCATCATAGGAGTGAAATCCCTCCCCCCAGCAGATATTAGTGATATTATTCACTCAACAGAGAAAGGAGATTGGAATAAGCTAGGTATCTTAGACATGTTTCTAGGATGCATTGCCAAAGCACTCACAGTACAGCTCAAAGCCAAAGGAACCACCATCACAGGAACAGCTGGTACCACCGTGGGCAAAGGAGTTACAACAGTTACCCTTCCTATGATTTTCAATTCCAGGTTGGTCATTGCAGCTGTTTTAGTACCAAAATAGAACAGAATGAGCTACTGTTGAGAATTAAGATATGATTTCAAATTTTACCTTGTTTACTTATTCACCAAAAGAAGCCATAAATCACTGACCCATATATAAAAGAGAATGCTATACATAATAAAAGTGTCATTTTGAGTTAGTGGGGAAAGGAATCTGCTGAATATTTGACCTTGGAATACTTCCCATGTAGGGAAAATAAAAAAATGTAGGCCCCTACCTCACACCATATACAAAAATAAACTTGAGATCAGCTTTTAGATATATTTCTCTTAAAACTCAACTAGGACAAATTATAGAAAAATATTTTTTATAATCTTCAATTTGGGAAGACCGTGAACAAAACATAGAACCCAAAAACTCAAAGAGGTGAAGATTCACAGATTTGGCTACATAAAAATGAAAATTAAATGATAGACAATATTTTTTAAACGTTTTAAAATACAAGCAACTGACGGAAAAAATATTTAACACCTATATAGTATGCAATGAATTATTAGGCATAATATTAGAAGGATGACCACAAGTCAATGAGAAAAAGACAAACAACTGATAGAGAAAAATAAATGACAAGAAAAGTTAGCTCAGAGAAGAAAAATTACAAATGCCAGTAAACAAATTAAAAGAGACTTCAGTGGTAATCAAAGAAATGTAGATTAACACAAAAGGAAAATATCTGCATTGGCAGCATTATAAAGAAATTGGCAATTTTTAATGATATTTAATGTAAATTGCCACTGTTGTTTTGGATGTCATTTTGATAGCATATCACTATATTTAAAATATGCATATCTTTGTCTACCAATTCTACTTCTACATCTATTTCCCTCAAAATGTTCATACATGTGCACAAGATATATATAAAGATGTTTGTTACAGAATCGTGTGTAACAGCAGAAAATTAGAGACATCTGGAATAATGCTGGTAAAAGAGCCAATCCATGAAATTAAGCAAGTAATGCCAGAATATAAATCAGTGCATTGCTCCCTTCATCTACATAGACTTGCTAGGGGGAAACCTGTCAGCTGAACTAAACAGAGTGCTCTGGGAGGTAGCGACATACTCTGGTGCAAGCTATTACTCTATGGAGACTGGTACCAAATTGTGGTCTGTGGGTATACTTTGAATAACACCATTCTAGGAGATGCATACAAAAATAATACATAAACAGGAATATTTCAAAGGGAGCACATATCAGAATAGCTACTCTTGAGGTTGAAGAGGTAGATAATGGGTAATGTTTTCATTAATTTTCTTTTAAAATGCTTTGATTGACTCAGTTAAAAAATTAAAATGCTACAATCTGAAATAACAGTTTTCATATGATTCATTTGTAACTATCACTGATTAGTTTGCAAATGCTGACTTTTCTTTGTAGTTATATTCGACGGGGTGAAAGTCATTGGTGGATGAAAGGCTCAACTCCTACCCAGATCTCTGAGATCATCATTAAACTCATTAAAGATATGGCAGCTGTAAGTTCCCATCCTGTTGAGCTTTAATGTCAATGAAGTGCAGCAGAAATCTAATTAACAAAACAAGCAGCTTATTCTCCTGAATTGATTAGAGAAGTACATTATGTTGTTTTGCTTACTGAACAGCTTTGTTACCTTTTCAGTTAGTGATAAATTTGTCCTTTGTGTAAGCTATGTTCATTTCAAGCTTCCCAATTAATTTACTTAAAGTCTTCCAAGATTTTAAAACTTAAAAAATAATAATAAGTATATATTCTTTGAACCCTAAAAACAGCCTGAGTCCAAAAAACTAAAGGAAAAAAAGGGGCACCCAAAGTGGAAGTTTCTCATTCTCTTCAGTTCTCATGGTTTACAAAGCCTTTACTTTTCTTTATTAATGTCCTATACCACTGTCTCTACATGTTATCTTCATGGGGAGATCAGGGAGTGTGGAGGAAAGGAAATTACTTACCAGAGACCCTTGCTCTTACTGGGTGCTCCACAACGTAACTTTCCTCACCTTCCATTATTTCCAGGAGTCCAGCCTGAGGAGGGCCAGATACTGTGGATTACAGGTTCCTGAGAGGTAGAGCAGACAGCAGGCATTTTGGAGGAGGAGAAATTTGAACTGCCTCTTAAAGGATTGATAGCATGTGAATATGAAATGAGGGAAGATATTCTGGGGAAATATATGAAGTCGTATCACTTCCCAACAGCATGGACATTTCCTCAATCAGAGAAATGGAGAATTTTTTTCAATTCTCAAATAGGCTTTCTCAATACAGTCACTGGATGAAAACATTTAGGAAAAATGTTTAGGAACACCTAAACCTAAATTCTACAGTAGTAAGGTATTGGTGTTCAGTAAAAAGCAAGTTAGCAAAGTTAGTTGTGATTTGAACCCATTTATGCTCTTGGGTTCCTGTAATACTACTCTAAAGCATAGCTTAGCTGTATAAATTTCATATTAAATAACAAGGTTTCATAATCAAAATTTCTCAAGCATAGATACCTTACTACTTCTGTTTTTATCTAAATGTAAAAAGAAAGACCTTTGTATTCTATAGAGAAAGGATATTGAGAACCTAAATTTTTATTTACTTTTCTTTTGAATCATCAAAATAGTGATTGATTAGAAGTTGAATTTTTCATAGGGTTGTGAAGGGTTTTTATTTCAAAAGTATACCCCTTGATCTAAAATTCCACTAATCTTTTCTTTTGGGTGAGAGATGTTATTTAAGAGACTAGAATTTACTACTATGATTTACATTTCTGGTTGCTTATTAAATTATTCTGTCGTATTCAATAGGGTCATCTGTCAGAAGCATGGTCCCGAGTGACAAAAAATGCCATTGCAGAAACCATCATTGCCTTGACCAAGATGGAGGAAGAATTTAGATCTCCAGTGAGATGTATTGCAACAACTAGGGTAGGTTTTTTTTCATTTGATTACATTGTTTCATGTTCTTTTTTTAGTAATGGATTTGAACAAATTTGAATCAGTAAGTCAGCTTAATCCACATTTTTGTTTACGAAATATTTATTAAAAAAGCATAAAGGGATTCTTTGAACTATGAACTAAGTATATTGGCTATTAATATTCTCTATTATGTGTTCTTTATCACTTGTTTTTGTTGTTATTTAGGAAGCTAAGTATAAACTGATTAGAAAAGGCTAAACTATCTTATATGTCAGTCTATTATCTTTCTAATGGTGTATTTACTGTAGCCTACATAGTAAATTTACTATGAGCACTATGCTGTGATAAACTGAAGGTCCTTGGAAGACAGGGTCCTCCCTACACCATTTTTGTATGGCCCAGTTGTCCTAAAGTAGAGCCCCATCTGGATTTACAGGCCTTACTTTTAAAAACCAAAAGTTTTGTGCCCAGGGTGGAGTGACGCAGAATCTCTTAGCAAGTGGGACTACATGAAGATAAGACCTCTATAGGAATTTTTAAGCTACCAAATTTCATGTCCCTTGTGCTTCCAGCAGAGATTTGAGATTTTCTTGAAGCAGGGCAGTGTGACAGCATTAGGAAGAAGTAAATGCTGGTGGAAATTGCTTAAATTAATCCTCAGAAGTCTGAAAAAGGAGATAAATTATATTTTCCGAGGGCAGAAAAGGCCAGTGTATATTGTGTTGTTAGTGAGTGTGACATATGAAACAGTTGTTTTCACAGGAACCAACCCTTTCCCCCCAGGCATGTGTTCTTTCCTTTCATTCTGCACTCCCCCTTTTCCTGACATACTTTCTATTTCTGGCCTTTCCCTGTTTTTCCCTCTCTTACTTTTCATTTCCAATGACACTCAACATGCACTTCTTAAAGTTGAGACAATTAAAAATTTTTTTTCAGTAATGAAGAAATATACCATTCTGTGTAAAACTGAAGCTTACCCTTTTAGCCTCAGGAAGTTTTAAAGTATTTTTAGGGCAATATTCTTAAATTGGTTAGACTTTTACTTATTTCTGACAAAGTGCACCAGGCATAGTGCTAAGCCATGAGGGGCATACAGAGACTTGTGAGGAACTCTTATTATCTCGAGGAATTTAATACCTAACTACTTATGGGACTAGGCTAGATTAAATAGCCATTATACTCATTATGCCATCTTCTTTGGCATTTAATGCCTCAGGCAGATGATACCAGGTGGAAAAATTTGCAGGAGGCATTGGTATATTAAATATGTAAATTCCTGTATTGATATGTTGTTTACATAACAGACTAATAAAGGATAATTTTCTATATCAGGTAGGAAATAGAATCATTCATCAGAGCATTCAGTAAACATTTGAGTTGAGTACTGGGTGTATGGCACATACAGCAGTGAGCGTGTGTGCCTGGTGCCATGTCAGGAAAACTTGGGTACCGCAGCATATTTACATATTTTCCAATCCAGCTGTCATTTATTGAGCTATTACCATGTGTCAGACAGTCACCGTTTTCTAAGCCTCTCCTGAAAACTCAGTGGTCTAACAGCTCTTCCTTTCAACAGCTCTGGCTTGCTCTAGCATCACTGTGTGTTCTTGATCAGGACCATGTCGACCGTCTCTCCTCAGGGAGATGGATGGGAAAGGATGGACAACAAAAACAAATGGTAAGATCAGAATTATCTTATAGACAATTTCTTGTTTTTCTCTGTAGTCAGCTTTAGCTTAGCTTTAAAATCACCCTGCAAGTCCAAATACACAATTAGTGGAACTCTTAAAAAGTTGTGTCGCATTGCTCAAGTTCATCTCACAAGGGTCCCCTCTTCATTGTATATTAGGGGCCTTAATTATATAAAAGGGCTTTCCTCTTCTTTGAGCCATGTTTGCATCATATCAAAATTTGTTTTTAGCCAGACTTTGATTATGTATCTAGGTTTTGTACTAAAAATGTAATCGGTCTTATGGTAAGAGGGAAATGAAAGCAGTAAGAGAGACAATATAGTATACCCTTTATTCACAGATATACTTAAAAATAGGCTTGATAGGTATCCCTACATTCACTGGAAGGGAAGACCTTATATATCAATAGATAGGCCCTTTCAACATTTTGTTATTAATGTTCACGTTTAAAAAATGAATAATTTGCTCATTTAGCATATGGGATATTTGAATATAATGAGAAATATTCTTAAGTCACTAAGCAAAATATACATGTTTATTTTATTAATCATTGAATTGGGAGTTTTGAGGCATTTTTACAGTTAAGTATACTTGCCGTAATTCTATAAATGTTTGGATACTAAATTCTTAATAGATGTCAGAATAACATTCTTGTAAATAAATTACATTCAATTTGTATAAATATGGAGGCTTTCTTGTTCATCTAATGTAACCTATGGAAATGTCTTATTTTAGCCTATGTGTGATAACCATGATGATGGTGAAACTGCAGCAATCATTTTGTGCAATGTATGTGGAAATTTATGTACAGACTGTGACAGATTCCTTCATCTTCATCGGCGAACCAAAACTCATCAAAGACAGGTGAAGATTTGTCTTTACACACAACAGCATCTGAAACATTAAATAGAGTCAATAAATTTTGAGAAAATGTGGGAAGGAGACTTGGTGTCATAGTTAAAAATGGACTGTGGAATCAAAGACCTTGGTGGAGTTCTTAACTCACTTAGGAACTGTATGGATCAAAGAAGTTGTTTAATATCTCTAAGCCTTAGTTTCCACATTTATAAAAATAGGACTGTTGTAAAGATTAAAGAGGAGATTGGAAATATCTGCAACTTCTTAGAGTGCTTAGTAAATAAGAGCCATTATTACTGAATAATTAAATGTTATGCTCTTCTTTCAGAGTGATAAATATACTTTTTTTAATGATACAATAGGTCTTCAAAGAAGAAGAAGAAGCTATAAAGGTTGACCTTCATGAAGGTTGTGGTAGAACCAAACTATTCTGGTTGATGGCACTAGCAGATTCTAAAACAATGAAAGCAATGGTGGAATTCCGAGAACACACAGGTAAAAGAGGACGTAGGATTGAACCATGCCTACCGGTTACGATTAAACTAGATGTTAGTTTAATTATTTAATGGGAATAATTTTGAATGTATTCTGACAAGTGATTATGACATCACTGATTGCTGTCTAATTATTATATTTACTAGACAACGTAGAAAGAACATCAGAGTGAAAGTCAGGGAACCTGTTATGTAACTAACTAGCTGTGTGACCTTGGGCAAGTCATTTTATCTCCAAAACATAGGTGTGTTTTTTTCATTTTGATTTTTTTCTAAAGTGAGTCTGGTGTATTCCCAGCTTAGAGTTACATTAAATCTTACAAGTTCTCAATTTTAGCACCTCTGTAGTCTGCCATTTGCCTGACAGATTTCAAATGTTGGAGTTAAGTATAAACCTGAACAAATTTAACTCTAAATATGAGTAACTTTTCATGCTACAAGAGCATGGTCTTTTCTTCTTGTAGCTGATTTTTTCCTCCTATAATCTGCCCATGTCATATGTAAAAGTAATAAATGTTCTAATGTTAAACCACCATTGTATTCATGATATAAACTATCCTTGTTAAAGCACATATTTTCTGTAAATATTGCTGAATTGAGTGTATTACTATTATATATAGAATTTTTGTACCTGTTTAAAAATGAGCTTGATCTGTATTTTTCAAATATTTCTGTTCTTTTTTATCATTCCTTGTTTTTATATATTCTGTTCCTTCTTTAGCTCTTTCAAACATTTAAATTCCTTTTCAAATTGCTCTAGTATCTCTAGTTTCTTGAGTGGGAATTCTGTTTCTCGAGTGTCATATCTCTAATGAGGTTTTCTCCTCTGCCTTTTAATATTGTCATTGTGGAAGGATACTTAAAGTTTTCCCTTTCTTTTATGTATTTTTATTTAATGTTTGTTGTTACATTTTTCTGGTATTGTGCTTTTATAGTGGGGACCTTGCCATGTCTGCTCAGCCTGCTATCTTGACTAGAAGTTTATTTTATTTGTTTATACTGAAAAAGTATAAGTAAATCAGTTAATAATTCATTTAGTTTTCGATAGATCTTTAGCTTCCTATCCCTTTTTTAGTATGATTATTTAGTTTGTAATTAGAACCACTTAGAACTCTCCAGCTGTAAATATCTGCCAGGCTGATTTCCCAGTGATGGCAACTGATGCAAACCTGGTTTGCCTGTTTGTTTGTTTGTTTGTTTGTTTTTAATTAGTTATATTGAAATATGTAGCAAACATTCTTAAGGAGGATTTTTCTTGTTTCTGTTTGAACCTAGGCAAACCCACCACAAGTAGCTCAGAAGCGTGTCGCTTCTGTGGCTCCAGGAGTGGAACAGAGCTGTCTGCAGTTGGCAGTGTTTGTTCCGATGCAGACTGCCAGGTGAGTGTCCCAGCAGGACAGCACAGGTCCCTCATGATGCCTTTCCTTTGTATAAATAGGAGCTCCAGGTCAGCATCACTCTCTAAAGTAGAGTATTACCCATGTCCAGAGTTAAATGCTTTGTCAAAGCTGGAGGATGGATCAGATAAAGCTCTCAAGCCCAAACCAGATGCCTTTTGTGTGTTTCCCAGCTATCTTCATTATATATATTTTACTTTTCTGCTAGAAACAGTTAAAAACCTATAGGCTGTATTTCTTCTGCCTCTTGCATGTTTTATTCACTTATTTCCCAAAAATACGTTTCCAGTATCTGAAAGTTCTTTAATCCTGAACATTTATACACAGCCCATGCTGTCCAGATATTTTTGATTCTTCAAGTTAGCAAGAATTTGGAGAGTGCCCAGATAGTGAAAGATACCTGTATTATTTTTTTAAATCCTCATTTTGGTGAGGGCTTCGGTAGTGATTGAGAGATTATATGTCAGAAATTTTTTTGCTTTGTGGCTGTAACAAATGGATTACAATTGAAATTAACTTTTTATAAACATTCCCTTTATGTAGAGTGATATTTTTAAAAATCACATTTTAAGAAAATTAAAATTTGTTAATAACTCTAAGTTAATTCAAACAAAGAATAAAAATAACTTTACTTTGCTGTTACTTAGTCTTCATATGTATTTCCTGGGGTAAAATATCTTGGAAAATTAATATAATTGATAAAAGTACTAGGATGTGTGCCTTTTTGATATTTTGTATGCAAATTGTAATTCACTTTCAATAGGAATATGCTAAGATAGCCTGCAGTAAGACGCATCCTTGTGGCCATCCATGTGGAGGTGTTAAAAATGAAGAGCACTGTCTGCCCTGTCTCCATGGCTGTGATAAAAATGCCACAACACTGAAGCAAGATGCTGATGACATGTGCATGATCTGTTTCACTGAAGCGCTCTCGGCAGCACCAGCCATTCAGGTTGTCTCAGCTTTCAAAGTATTAAATGTATCTAGATTATCATTGGGAAAAAATGTCCCGCTAATGACTACCAGTTTATTAAAGAGCAAATTCTGTCTCTTATGTTCTTTTTTCATTTTGTGTGCTTAGCTTTAATTTAATATTTGTGTGAGTCTATATAATCAATAGAATGTATAAAATGTTCATAAGGGAGGAAAAAATAATTAGATTCCCCAGTAGCTACTCCCTTCTTAGTTTTCAAAGTCCAGAATGGTATTTTATAACATTATATAATTGATCTATACATACTGATACAATGATACATACCTCTACACATAATGTATATACATCCATCTATAATATTAGTAACATTAATATTATAGAAGCTACTATTTGCTAAATACTTTTTTAACGTTTACTGGTTGTTTATATTTCCAGTTCTTATAATTCAAAGGCAATATTCTCAAAAATAAATCTTTAAGTCAGTAGTTTCTTATTCTTTTTATGAGATACAAACTGAATAATTTTGCATTTCTCCCTAACCCAACTTACTCTAGATAAGGTGGCATTAATATATGATGGTAAAAAAATTAGGAGAAGGTAAAGACCTAGTTAATAATGTCTGATGAATAGTTGAAAAGTGCTGAAATTGCATTGTACTAAATTTCTTGATTTTTCTCATACCTGCTTTAAGTAACACCTTACATTGAATAATCTGCCAGTTACTCAAGTGTCTATCATTTTTACATTTGCTTATATCCTTCTCTTTTCTTTATTTAAGCTGGACTGTAGTCACGTATTCCACTTACAGTGCTGTCGACGAGTTTTGGAAAACAGATGGCTTGGTCCAAGGATAACATTTGGATTTATATCATGTCCCATCTGCAAGGTATGGAAGGAATAAAAAAATTACTTCTTTCAATTTACTTTCATCTTTTAGAATAAACACGTGTCCCTCCCAGTTTACTTTTTACCACCAGCCCCCATCAGTTTCTGCTCTCCTTATTTAGGTGGTACCTGCGAATATTATAGATCTCTCTATTGTAATATATTTCAAAACAGTAATTGTCAATTAAAAGCTCGTTAAATTACACATACTGCATCATAAAATTTATTTAGATATCATCATGCATTGAAGGACATACCTCACTACTTTCAGACTCCCTAAGAGTTCAGATCATGTGACATGGTGCAGTGGGTGACTACTGAAAAGAACACTGAGTCTATGTATGGTGCTTGTAGGTACTGATACCTGACATTAAAGAGTGAAATCTGAACTTTCAGTGCCATCAGGACAGATTCTTTTAGGTCTCAGATAAAAGAAGGAGAAACTTTCTGATACATCTCTACAAAGATAGTAATATGCAAAGTGGCAAGTTGTTTTGGCAAGCTAATAATGATTAACGGAAAAACCTTTGTTTAAAAATGTGATTGATAGTGACTTCTCTGTTAATTCTTTATTTTTTTTTCTATTTAGTTCTTCCTACTTCCTTTCCTTCAGAATTGCAGACTGGTATATAGGGTATAATATGGAAAGACTTAGCACAAGCATTGCTTAGTGAGATTAAGAAATAATAAAAAAGTAGTGTTTGCTCTCCCATCTCCTATAGTACCACCAAAAAAAGGTCACATTTAAGAAATGATACATGAAAGTTGTATGGAAAATACTACCTGCTCATTTCTACCATCTGACATTCTACCCCAGCTCCAAGGGACCGAAACACACACACAGACACACACACACACACACACACACACACACACACACACACACACACACACACACACNCACACACACACACACACACACACGAGTATGTCTTGTTTGTGGCAGCAAGGTAACCCTTTATTCCCAGAACAGTGGAGGCAGCAAGAGATAGATTCCATACTCAGGAATATGAAGCTAATAAAATGGAATTTTAACATTTTGTCCTCCGCTTCCCCCATTTCCCCTGCTCTTGGTAAAATACAGGCTCATGAGAACTTTACAAGATAGTTTGCAAGTGGCATTTTATTTAGAAAATGTTTGGTTATCTAGCACAGTGCTTGGCACTTTAGTGCACAGTTTGTTGAATTAATAAATAAATGATTCTGTTAAAGAATGTTTATTTTTTAAATTTCAGAACAAAATAAATCATATAGTATTAAAAGACCTGCTTGATCCAATAAAAGAACTCTATGAGGATGTCAGAAGAAAGGCCTTAATGAGATTGGAATATGAAGGTCTGCATAAGAGTGAAGCTATCACCACTCCTGGTGTGAGATTTTATAATGACCCAGCTGGCTATGCCATGAATAGATATGCATATTATGTTTGCTACAAATGCAGAAAGGTATGCTATAAATAACACTTAAGAATTTTTTATTAAATTTACTGGGCTGACACTGGTTAATAAAATTACATAATAGGTTTCAAGTATACAATTCTATAATACATCATCTATATATATTGCATTGTGTGTTCACCACCCAAAGTCAGATCTCCTTCCATCACAATATATTTGACCCCCTTTACCCTTTTCTACCTCCCCTTACCCCTCTTTTTCTCTGTTAACCACTAAACTGACTAGAGATTACCTAAGTGATTAAGAAGTTGAATTATATAACGATGTTCAATTATTCTTGCATCTTATCTGAAGTTTAAAATGAGAGCTTGTGCCGTGTTTCAAGTTGAATTTATTTACTTAATTTGTTTTGTGATTTTTTTTTTAACCTATACAAACTATTTTTAAAACATGAAATACTTCTGTCCACGAGCTACTCCTTCCCATCAGTAAGAACCGCCCATTTGCCAGATTCAGTTGGTTCTTGAACAAACTTCTCTTACTTGACGCTTTTGAGCATTTCCTCCTTAAATTCTTATTTCCTTGGCTTCCGGGACAACACTTTTGTTTGCTATCCTCCTTTTCTGGTCATTTGTCTTTATCTCCCTCACAGGGTATCTTTTCATTCACCTGCGCCATACATATTTGTTTCCCTATCTCTTCATCCTTGCCTAATAATACCTCCTTACCTTTGGTGACCCTCTATACACTCATGCCTTCGCCTACCACCTACACCGTTCTGACCATCCAAAATTTTTGAAATTTAGATGCACATTTCGAACTGCCTACCAGACATTTGCATTTTTCACAGGTACATCAAAGTCCATATGTCCAGTACTACATGCATCAACTTGGACTCCCTCAGTCTTCAGTCTTTATAAGGTCCTGTCAATTGTATGTCCAATCTCTCTGGAGGTTTTTTTTTTTTCTTTCTTCCTTCCTTCCTTCCTTCCTTCCTTCCTTCCTTCCTTCCTTCCTTCCTTCCTTCCTTCCTTCTTTCCTTCCTTCCTTCCTTCTTTCCTTCCTTCCTTTCTTTTTTTCTTTCTATTACATCTTTAGCAAACCTAATCATTTCCTTTGGTAATGATAGCAGCCTTCTTCCTGAGCTCTTTTTGTGGAGCCACAAATCCCTCCATGCCATCCTTTACACTTACACTGCTACTCGTAGATGAATATTTCTGGGTCTCAAATCTGATCGTGTCATTATTCCTGTAACCCTTTCACCTCTCCAGTGTCATCTCCCAATATGCTACGGTTCGCACACCCCATGCGACAAAATACTGGACAACTCGTAATTCCCCAAGCTCAGCCACGTCTGCTCACTCACTGACACCTCCATGCCATCACATAGGTGATTTCTCTTCATGAGATGCTCTCACTTCCTTCTACTGTGCTCAAGTGCAGAGCCACACCTGCCTGATCATTCTTTCAGATTCAGCTCAGGTCTCACCTCCTGTGTAATGTGCACACTCCTCCCCGTCACCAACACCACAGGGTTTTGATACATTGCATACTTCAATCAGGGCACTCATTATTCTGTATTATGACTACTGGTTCACTTGTCCGTCTGCCCCACTCCGTAAGTTCCATGAGGACAAAGACTATGTTTTTTTCATTTCTCTGTCTCCAGTACTTGGCACTTATTAGACACTAAGTTAATTAGAAAATGGATAAATGGATGAAGAATTCAGTAAATGAAAGATGCATAGTCTCCCAGTGTAACATAAAGAAAAGACAGACAATGAATGGAAAGCTAAACAGATAGATGATAACCAGAAAGGCAGACAAATATACATGCCCCAAGGAAAAACCAATAGTGTATATTTGTGAATTGTATTGTTATAAAAAATAAAATATTTCTGTGTGTTTAATGTACAAAATATCATAAATGTGTAACCATGGGGATGACAGTCCAGGCAGCCAAGCAGGGAATCTAGAAAAGTGAAACAGCTGAAATAGCCCCAGGATAAATGAAATACTTCTGAGGCCAAATTTAGCTGGAAGACAATCATTAATAACCTCTCTATCAATGGAGCCTATCTTTCGACCTGGTTTTCTGGTATAAATAATAGATTTATATTGACTCATCTTGTTTACCCTCAATTATGGATACCGCACTTTGGCTGTGGGGCATGTGCATGTCGATTGCCCCAAATACACCTGGCCTCATTTATTTTGTGCCCAGAGCAAATTCAGATAAATCATCTGTTACAGTAATTTCATTTATTCAAGTATCTGTATTGGACATTGTTGAGTTCTTGCATATAGTGTAGCTTTATAAGTATAAGCAGCATTCTGAACAGAATTACCAAATTTGCCTTTCCTTCTTAAAAATTTTTATAAGATTAAAATCAATTTTTTCTTTCCCATTAGTCGAGGATTATAATTCTACTCATATTTACTTTAGGCATATTATTTGTTCTATAGTATTAAAATTTGGGAACTTCTAATCATATTTTTTAAAGCACTGGAAAGGAATATGTTATTTATTATTTCAAAATGATGAAAAACTACTTAAACTTTGCCCTGAAAAAGCAGTTTCTCTTTACTACTCAATATCCTATTTTTGATATTTATTTTGAATGTTATACACTCTTGTTATTTTGCTGTGATAGTATAGTGTTTGAATGGCATACTGGAAACATGAACCCGTTCCAGAATTGAAGCATAGCAGCTTTATTTCTTACCCCTGATCTGTTCTACAGGCAGCCATAGGGCATCCCACGTAGCATTGCAAGGGAGCATCTAATACACAGTAGAGTTTCCTAAGACCTCTTCTTTCCACTACACCCAAACTGTATCTGCCATGCCAGAGGGTTTTTTCGCTGCTGTAATCTAATGGTTCTCTTCCTAGGCATATTTTGGTGGTGAAGCTCGCTGTGATGCTGAGGCTGGACAAGGGGATGACTATGATCCCAGGGAGCTCATTTGTGGTGCCTGTTCCGATGTGTCCAGGGCTCAGGTGGGTAGCACATGTTAATAGAAAAGATAGTTTAGAAATGTTAAACTTCCATTTTTTTAAAATAATAATATATCCATTATGAGAGGAATGATTTAACAGGTTTTTTCCCCCAGTGTTTTCTGATGTTTGTACAGCAGTGTATAATTTTCTAGATTATTTCATATATGTTATTTCTTTTTGGTGGGATTTGCATTTTATAATTATGTCTTCCATAAAATAACCACCATATTTCAACAATTAATAAATGTACTTATTTCATCTTCATAAACCTGCAGTCATACTTTCAGAATTTCCCCTCTTCAATGAAATCTTCACAGTACATCATGAGATTGAGAGATAAATGAAATATTATTAATTTTTCAATTTGGCTGACCAGGAAACATTCACAAGGAAATTAAGTGGCTAGCTTATTAAATAAGATTAGTTGTGCTGGAGCTGAGATTAGAACTTGGGGCTTTGTCCAGATCTTTTGGGAAAAGCCACACATTTCATTATTTTTTTAATGTGCGCATCATCAATTTTTCAGTCAGTTTTGAGAGCTGTGTGTACTCTCAAAATATGAAGCACTGAGTTGTGTATATAACTGTCTTAAGTATAATTGAAATAGACTCACTATAATCTTGTGTCTGTCTTATTTTCTTTTGCTATAGATGTGTCCAAAACACGGCACAGACTTTTTGGAATATAAATGTCGCTACTGCTGTTCAGTGGCTGTCTTTTTCTGTTTTGGAACAACACATTTTTGTAATGCTTGTCATGATGATTTTCAAAGAATGACTAGCATTCCTAAGGAAGAACTACCACACTGTCCTGCAGGTATGTTGTTAATATTTTTAAATATGACTATGATGTCTGTGGTGTCTAGTTTCATTTACTGATCACATGAGAACACTTTTATTTCAAGTGGCAAAAACCCAGGTCAAGCTATCCTAAAAAATCCGAGGGGTTCCATGGCTCTGGTGAACTTCTGTCTTTCTGTGTGAAGTAGGAAGTAGGCTCCACATCGTGCCTGAGGGGTTAGGAGCCATAATGGAGCAGATTGTTTGGGTAATGAGAGGGAAGTCGGCTAAGGATTAGTGAAAGGATTGCTGTTCAGTGAAGTTTAAAATTATAAATGTACAATAGAACCATTTAAAGGGATTTTGTGGGGGGTTTTTTGGGTTTGTTTGTTTTTTGTTTTAAGAAGCCTGGAACTGGCACCATAAAATGAGCAGGTAATTTAATCTAGAATGGCTGGGAATTGGCAGCATATAGTGAGCATGAGAAAGCCAGGGGAGTTAAAGAAGCCTGAGAAAACAGGAGAGATGATTATGTGTGGAGGTCAGGCTGAGAAAAAGTCAATAGGAAACCAAAAAAAGACTGCAAATTGGAAGAGGTCATGAGGCTGTTGATCACAGTGAGGCAGAATAACAGGCTTAACGCCAGTGAGAGAAGCAGAAGAGGTAAATGTGACCATAGTGAAATATCTGACGCCAGTGAGAGAAGCAGAAGAGGTAAATGTGACCATAGTGAAATATCTGAATCAGTGAAAATACATATTGAAATACATACACCACGTTATACAATGTTGTTAAAGCTGGGAAACACACACACACACGCTCATCCATTGCTTATCAGAGTGCAAATGGTAGAACCCTGTGGTGCTTCTCAGAATTGCAAATACCTCTACCCTTTAACAATCCCACTTCTGGGGATATACCTACATATGTGAAGAAAATAAACAAGGGCAAATGTACAAGGCTATTCACTGCAGCATTGCTTATAAAAAAATTTATAAACAATATATGTATCCAGTAGGGTGCTGATTAAACAGTAAGTAATATGCACCATTAAAAAAAGAAGATGACTGAGGATGGAGTTTCTATGTATTGACATGGAAAGATCTATAGGAGACAGTATTAAATGAAAATTCAAATTATAAAAGAGTGTATATAGTGTGATCCCTTTGTAAGAAAGGAGGAAATTAATGTATACATTCATATTTGTTTACATTTGCATAAAAACACTGGGAGGATACACAAAAATTAATAAAATTGATTATTTGGGAGAAAACAGGAAAGATAGGGTAGAGGTGGGAGAAGGTGACTTCTTGTATATAATTTTTTAGCATTTTAATTCTTAAACTATGCAAGGTGTATTTATTCAAAAACAAAGATAAGATAAATAGGGGTTATTTGTAAGTATGGCTATTTTTTGCTCTGTGCATGTCAAATAAAAACTGTTACACCTCTAAAAACTTTTTTTTTGTAAACAGAAGTAGTGGACTTTAAAAGAAGCAAGGTTAGAATAATGTGTGGTTGGAATGTTTAGGATAATGGCCAGAATAGAGGTATAAGCCATCATTAGCAGGAAGAAAGTGGGCTGGAGGTCAGCAAACGAAGGGAGTGAAAGGGGGGCAGGCAGGCAGTGTTCTAGATCATTAGGGCTTCAAGGGAAGAGGAATTATTGAATAAAAATTGTAGGTTAGCAGTCTGGAAATAAACAGGAACTACAGTAGGAAAGTCAGTTTTGCTTTCTGGCCTTATGATACAGAGCAGTTGGGAGATAGATAACCAACTTCTAGCTGAGCAAGTTTAGAGGTAAGCTGTGTCATCAGGGAAAATCCAAATTTTACTGAATGAAAGTTTCTTCTTTGTTAAAAAACAAAAAAAAACCCACAAACAAAACACTAAGAGCAATAAGTAAGTTAGCGAGTAATGAAACAGATGTTGCCGAGAACACAGTAGCAGAATAGTCACTGAGGAGGACAAGTCAGGCAACAGCCAGGCTCCCCCTGGTACACTCACATAATCATGCAGATCAGCCAACAGAAAGGACTTTGCCCTTAGGAATCAGGAAAGGAGTTAGGGAGCTGGCAACAGGAAGGAACTGACTTTGATCCGGGCATTTTCACATGTATTTTCTCACCTAATTTTTACAACCTACAAGGTATAGTATTACCTCCCACATTCACAAATGGAAAATTAAGGCCTAGAAAGGTTCAATTCCTAGCCTAAGATCATAGACTTGGATTGAGGTGTGCTCTCCTAGCTTTACACATTCCTCTAGCTAATCCATTCATTTAGAGAACTGGAAGAGAAATAAAGGGGGTGTCACAGTGAATCAGCAAGGAAGATGGCCATGCAGCTTACTTAGAAAGACAGGGATCGATTTTCTTAACTCTCAACTTATTAATTTAAACTTTTACTAATATGTATGAAAACAAGAGTCCAGATTAAGAAATAGAAGTAAATAATTCCTCTGTCTGTCCATTCCTTTCCAAAACATTTATTCATGACCTTCTAGGTGCCAGGATACTTAATCTTCACAGCACCCTGTGATTTGGAGGTTGCTGTGCCTATTTTAAAGATGAGGGATTTATAAATCAGAAAAATTAATTTTGCCTTACCTGCAAAATATTAACTGCCTCTGTGATTATTAGAGGATTAAGTGGGCTGATATACTAGAATAGTGCCTCAACAGTAAGCACTCAAATAACTACAGGTGTTTTTTCCTTTTTATTTACTTCTACTATTTTTTTTTATCATCACATTAGTTTATGAACTCCTTGAAGATAGGGCCCATGTACCATTCATCTTTACATCCCAAGCACCTAAACACCATCCACACATTAGACACTTAGTAAAAATTTGTTGAATAAATGACCCTTTATTTTTTCCCAAGGACTGCAGTTTGCAGGAGCCACCATTGATGGTGTTGTAGACCTGAGCTAGATCTGCCATTGAGAGGTTCCCTCCTGCCTACCCTGCCCCACCCACTAGTGGGACGAACAGAATACTAGTGTGCAGTGTGATTTGGGATGGGATACTGGTCTACTATATCATTTATAACAGGAATAATTACCTTTCTAACAAACTTCCAGCATCCTCCCATCTTGACCCATGCTGGGGTCATGTGCCTGCATTTGTTTGAGGCCGTACTAACTGCTGCTCTTGTGGCTATTAGCTGGAGCCAGCAGCTAGCCTCTCCCTCTGAGGTTAGCTGTCTTCAGTTTGATACTGGCCTTCACGCCTTGGTTCTCATATAAGAACTTACTTTTTATTCCTCTAGTTGAGGCCACCATTTATTGTTGATCAGTAGCAGTAATAATAGCTAACTGATTCTTATGAGTATTTATACTGTGCCAGGCTCAGAGCTTCATAAACACTTGCCTTTTATCCCTCTGTTTTTCTTCTTGTATGTCAGAGTAGTTTTTAAACCTAGAAGAGGTAAATTAAATGAGATCTCATTCCTCATTGATCTGGATAAGCTCATCCCATCCAATTTTTTTTTTAAATCAACTTTTTTTTTTATTACGAAATACACATTTTTTAGAATTAGTTTCAGCTGTACAACACAGTGCAATAGTTATACTTTTTACCCCTCGAAGTGACAATCCCCCTCCCCCAATCCGCTGCCCCACTTCCCCCCAATATCATACATATCTATTACAAATCCCTTAACTCCACTCCCACACTATACTCCATGTCCCGTGACTATATATATATATTCAACTATAGTTGACATACAGTATTATACAACATCAGCTTCAGGTGTACAGTGCAGTGATCAAGCCTCTTCCCCATCCATGATGCAAGACATGTGACCACCTAACACCCTACAAAATATTTACAACATTATTAATTATATTCCTCAAACTGTCTTTCATGTCCCTGTGACAATATTGTAGTTACGTATTTATGCTGTCTAACCCCTTCCCCTTCTCCCTCATCCCCACCCCCTCCCAACTAACAGCCATCAGTTGTTCCTCTATATCTCTGAGACCACTTCTGTTTACTTTCCTCGTTCATTCAGTTTTTTAGATTCCACATATAAGTGAAATCATATGGTATTTGTCTTTCTCCGACTGACTTATTTCACTTAACATAATAGTCTCTAAGTCCATCCATATCGCCCCAAATGTTACGATTTCATTCTTCTTTAGGCGGAGTAATACTCCATAGTGTAAATGTACCACAGTTTCTTAATCCAGTCGTCTACCGATGGGCATTTCGGTTGTTTCCAAGTCTTGGCTATTGTGAACAGCGCCACAATAAACATAGCATCCCATCCAATCTTAATATTTTTCTCTCAAACAAAATAAAAATTTACATTTATTATTTTGGAAACTTGCTGTGGGAAACTAATGCATAGTTCTTTTCCTTCCTCTGCTGTTAATAGGAACACCACATTCAAGTTATAAACCCAGCCTATATTCTCTACACGGTGAAGCTCATTTATAAAAGAGCTAACAAGCCTTTTCTTAAATGATATGAAACACATGACATGAAGCACATTAGCATAACAAGTTCTTTTAAAAAATAGAAAATGCAGTTTTTTGTACATTTTAAGCCTAGTTTATTGATTATTATCTTCAAATTTATCTTTCCCAAAGTGTTCCTTTTGGATTATTACATTATATATTATTTTACTGCTCATATTTTTAAGGTGATTAATTTTTATTTTTCTACTAATCTCTCTCCCATCTACTTTTCAAAAGAACAATAATAATCAATCTTCCTATTTTACCAATGTGTGCCTTTTCTTCAGAGGAGATGAAAGGGTAACATGGCTTATTTATACTTAAATTTGTTTTTTCCTAGAGAAAAACATTCTATACAAAAGTGTCCATATTTTCTTATCCAGAATAATTTTCTGCTAGACTAAACTGAGGGATTTTTGTGACCATTTTTGCTCATTGCTCTTTGCTTTAAAATGATGTACATAATTCATTTATTAATAGAAAAAGATCGGAGGCTCATAGTGTCTATTTCTAGGCAGGATATTGTGGGTAAGGGACCACGTTCCTTCTTCTACATATATATCTGGTATGTCAAGTTTTTTATGGTGAATATTTTACTTTTGTGGTTAGAAGAAAAACATGTTTTTCATTTTATGTTTGCATAACCATAGTCTTGTTATTTCTTTGAGTGACTTATCAATGATTTATATTTACATTAAGTTTCTTTGTGTGTGCGTGTATAAAATATATATATATATATTTTTTTTTTAATTATATTCTCTTGCCTCCTTCAAAATGTATGCAGGTCCCAAAGGCAAACAATTAGAAGGAACTGAATGCCCACTCCATGTTGTTCATCCACCCACTGGGGAAGAGTTTGCTCTGGGTTGTGGAGTGTGCAGAAATGCTCACACTTTTTAAAACACTCAGATTCCTTTGTCTATAGAGAGAAAAGTTGCCTTCATCCCCCAAGCGGATGTGGTGAAGTTTAAACTCTGCTCAGGATAAGGACGGGACCATTTTTACATCCATGAAAATGAACCATTCACAGTGCAAGAAGGATGCCAAATACCATGTACATAATTCTTGCTGTGGAAAGTTTCCCCATTATTTTGGTTTATTTTCTTTTGAGCCAAGACATCAAACTTGTGAGGTGTTTGCATGTGGCCATTACCGTCATTGGCCTGTGAAGCATTGGACATTTATAGATAATTGATATAAGAGAATCACCATGCCCATGGACTAAGAATGATGCTGGCTTTCAAGCAAAAAAGACAAATAATCATTGTTGATTGTATACTGCCTTTTTGTAATCCTGTACAATTGCATCACGGGTGGGGATAAAAAGAGGAATATTCTGGTTTATTTCCTAGACTGTTATTTAAAAAAAAAAATCGTGTTAGGACAGCATATAAATGTAATAAGTATCACACTGTATATAAAGATATCAATGTTTGTCCTCTATAAGAATTACTAAATTACAAATGCAGTTTCATTTAAACTTCTAGGTTAAGTTTGAGCCTGAAATTTTAATGAAGTGCAATACTGAGTGTGCCTCATTATCTTGCAGCTGTAAACATATTGGAATGTACATGTCAATAAACCACTGTACATTTTTATACAGTGATAAAGTCTAACAATTGTGTAAGGTGTTGCTTAAGAAACAAAATTTAAACATCTTTAAGGTCTAAAACATCCAGTTTTCTTTGAAATTTACTAACAGCACAGTCAACTTGCATAATTGTTACGAAAAATAAGAATAGTAATGAAGCACAATGTTGGAATCTAATTAAACACTAGGTAGAAAAAAATATATATGCATATACATATAGATATTACTCTCTCTATATATGTGTGTGTGTGTGTGTGTGTGTGTGTGTGTGTGTGTGTGTGTGTGTGTGTTTTCGTACATAACAGAGGTATGCCAAAGACAGAAGAAAAAAACATTTAGGACATTGACCAACCTCCACCTTATTAACCAGCACCTTTTAGAACTTTTATAAATAATCAACAAGATCCCTTTACTATAGACTACAGTGTGTTTTGGTAGCTTTTTTTTTTTTTTAAATAACCCATGAAATTGCTGAATTGTTTCTTTATGACTCATCATGAACTCAGAATATATTTGTATCATGAGTCTGACAAAAGTTTTGATTGGTTTTATCCTAAATTTCTACTGTTGTAAATATATTTGTTGAGCATTTGTGAGAAATTTAAAATAATCTGTGCCTTGAATGACCTCAAAATATAAAGAAAAGATCAAATCAAGAGCACAGATAACTATTTAGAGACTGTCCCAATAAATTTCATTAAAATGCCCCAGCCAAATGCTTTAGGATTTAGGAAAGATCATTTTTAATGGTTTCCTGTTTTTGTTGTTGTTGGGAGGAGTGTAACTAAGAGGTCATTGGAGCTGCATCTTGAAGAATAAGTAGCATTTCAAGGGGCAGAGATGTAGAAAAAGGCATGAGAAAAAAGTAGGTGCATAGAAAATTCTAGAATGTGATGGACTAGTGAGTAGTCTAGCTTTCTTGATGTTAGAGAGCTTACTGTTAAAAACAACAAAAAAAGACTGATCTCTTCATGACACAACTTGTTGATCCACTATTCAAGCACATGGGGACTTTGAAATGGTACAGAAGGTCACACTTCATCTAAATAAGATACATCAGAACCATCACTGTAAAAGAAATAACACTTTCTTTTATAACTTCTCAAGAGAAGATTATACAAACTTCCTTTGTAGTATGTGACAGTGCCTTAGACTTGCAAGCAATTTTTTAATTGCCTGATGTGTTTGAAAGCAGGAGGAATAATTTGTCATTTAGGGACTTATGGTGCTTCCAAACCAAGCTGTAAGTGTTGCAGGCAGCATTTATTCAATTTCAATGTCTAAAATACTTTGGATTAATATTTCATGAAGAAACCCTGATACCTTAAGTTGAAAAGGGTCCTGAAGGTATTCATATGTTTATATCCTCACATTTTTCTTTTTGACAAAATACGAGTTGGGACACTACTTTTGTGTTCAAAAGAGAGTCCAGAACCTTCAGCACAGCACAGCCTTTTTCTTCAGGACATGTCATTCTGCCATGAGGATGTTGGGTGACAGGATGACCCTGCTCCCCAAAAGACCCTGCTCCTCGCCCCATCTTCTACCTCTCAGGACCTGCTTAGGAAGCTTTGCCTCAACCTGCTTTCCCAACCCACGCCAATCACAGAAATCTCGTTCCATTCCCAGGCCTATGGGAGAAAATCGAGGGCGCAGGCTGCGGATTGGCTTTAAATGTTTCCAGGAAACACAAAGTAGGTACGGAGACAGAAGCTGTCCGTAGACATACCCCAGGAAAATGAAGGGAGAATGTGATGAGGCCATTGTAAGTATAGTTGACTTAAACTAACAGAACACAGGAATAAAACTGACCTTGAGAATGCCACACAGATAAGAGACGTCATGGATGCTTGAGAACTGTAAAGAATCTCATTTTTATCCATTAACTTCGCTGGCACATTGATCAGCTCCAGTGTGTATACTGCAGTGGAAAAGAAAGGAAACAGGAAACTATTGTGATTTCTTGAATTAGCATGAGCCATCTCAAGTTAATATTCTAGTAATAAAAAGGATAAAAGCAACAAAGCCCTGTAACATAAACTCAAAATAACTTCAACTTACCTTCACTTATGAGGAAGCTATTTTCAATCATACCCCAACCATCTCGACACCAGGAAACTTAAACATTTTAGGAATAAATTATGACAAAACAGAAGGGAGAGGCTTTGGCAGACATTTGGCTCAAGCACATTGTACACAAAGACCATTGTCAAATGCTATGTGTAATATACTAGGAAACAAAGCAGAGTCACAGTTCGGGCATCTGGAAGGAAACGTTCACTTTCCTCTTTTTTTTTTTTTTTAATTGGGGAATTAGGGGATGGGAACAGACAAGTTGCTGTCCTTTTGTTCTTCAGTCTAGTTGTGAAGGACGTTGCTTCACTGGCCCAAGTTGGCACCATCATTGCGCTCTTCCCAGGTGAGGCAGATCAGTCACTTGCTTCTGAACGGCTGCTCTCAGCGGCTGCTGGCTACACACCGTAGCCCATGGCAACCCACTGCAGCAGCGGCGGCTGCAGCCTTCGCAGTCACTGGTGACCCACGGCAGCACAGCTCCAGGTTGAGCTGTTGTTCAGCATCTTAGCTGTAGAGGGCAGTGTCACTGGCCCTCATATGTGGGATCCGAACCGGGGCCCTCTGGCGTCCCATGCCACTCGGCCGGCCCCGTGCCACTCGGCCGGCCCCAACGTTCACTTTCTGTTTGTTACATTTTCAAGCCGAGGAAAAGCCATTTTTCTTAGTTTTCTGGCTAGATTGTTTAGGGCTAAAAACTCCTTATTCTCTCAACAAGCTTATTTGAAAAATATATGTAGTGCTCTCTTTATTCCCTCTTAATTCACAATGGTTATTGATTTGCCACCTTTTTCAGATTTTCAGCCCCAACATCTCTCCCTGCCCACTTTGTCACTGAATTCCACCTGCAAGTGGTAACGTGTTTCTGACAGTGTATGTGATGAAACATTGCAGCTCAGTTTCCTACAAACTGCCCACAGTACCTAAGAGCCCTGGAACTGAAACCAGATTTGAGTTTAGGTCCCAACTCTGCCTCTGTTTGGGCTGTGTGACCTTCAGTCAGAACACTTCACCTTTTTTAGTCACAATTCCTTAAATTTTAATACTGAATCTAAATCAAATGAGAACGTATTTACAAAAGCACTTTATTCCATGATAAAGTATGATTCAAAAGTGAAGAGTAAAGAAGTATTTTTCCTTAACACCTTCTAAATGGCAGACACTGGATTATAGGCATTTTATTTAATCCTTCCAGGAACTCCGTAGGGTAAAACATTATTAATCTCATTTTAGCAGATAACTTTAAAGGTTTAGAGAAGTTAAATAACTTGCAGTAGATTCTAGCTAATATAATCTAGGTTTGGGATGTGAATCCAGATTCTTCTGTCTCTCAAATCCAAATTTTACCACATCATGCTATTACTATTACCAACTTTTCTATGAGAAGAAGTTATGAATTGGTAACTGGATATTGCAATATGGGCAAGGTGGCAAAGGCAACAAGACCGTCTGCCTCAAGGAGTGTGCAGTTTAAGTCCAGAGGCGCACGACTCATATCCCCCTTCATGGGAGACCCTACCTGCAGGAAGGCGGTGAGCTGGCAGCTGCCAGCTGCACCACCTGTGAGAGCCACCACAGCACTCCACCTAAGCCACACTCTCCCTGGGCAGCCCCAGTCAATGACAACATTGCAGGGGTGCTACAGCTGGCCATTTCTGCCCAAGGAAGCACTCCCTCCTGAGCAATCGTCCTTTCCCCTGTCCTTTCATAGATGCCAAATCCACATCACAGACTGAACGCTCTCCCTGCGGACTCCCTTGCCCCTGACCTGTCACAGGCACTACCCCCAATAGATTTCTTGTACCTCTAACTTTATCTTGGCATCTGCTTTTCTAAAGGATCTCACTGACCAACACAAAAGGATAATACATTATAAATAACTTAGGGTTGCTGCATTTCACAAATGACATAACTTGGAAAAAAGTACATAGACTATAAAAGATAACTACTGGAGGGAATTACACTAAAGAGAAATTATGAAAGAAACAGAAGCCAAGGTTTGAGATGAGTGTCCAGTAAGTAAGTAACCATACAGCCTTGCATTGTTGCTAGACAACAGGCCATCATCTCAGTAAATTTCTTAGCTAACAAAGCAAGGCAAGAAACGTTCAGTTTCAACTTACAATGTCCATTTCCTAAAAAAAAATTTTTTTTTAAATGCAAGTGTTTGAGCCTAGTCTTAAAGGACGTTTTGACAAGCAAAAAGTGGGAAGGAGCGTGTCAGGGAGAAAATGTGGTGAGATGTGTTCCTCAGAAGTGTAAGTAAGCTCTTTTGCTTCATTAATTCACTTAATAAACATTTGAGCACCTGTCCTATATCCATACTTGACAGTACAGGCTCATGACAGTGGAAACTATATTCCCAGTTGCTTAGTAACCATGATTTACCCACAGAAGGGGCTTGAGGTATGAACTGTATGAGTTAGTGAGTAAATATGTGCAGTGCATGTGCCAGGTACTAGGGATGTGACAGTCACAGAACACAAACAGAAACATCAAGAATACAAAGTTATTAAGAACTATAGTCAAGTGGCTCAGTTGGTTAAGAGCTCGCTCAAGAGTTTGAGCTCTGAGCAACAGCGGTTCGAGTCAGCCCGAGCTGAGCAGCCGCTGAGCTGCCAAAAAAAAAAAAAAAAAAAAAAAAAAAGAACTATAGTCAAGGTTTCCTAATAAGGAAAGGTAACATTTGTTGAGGGCTGACAGTGGCCAAGCACGTGTGAATGTGTGGGTGTGGAAGGCGGGCCCCCAAATACACCCATGTCCTAATCCCCAGGAGATGTGAGTATGCTGCCTTACATCTCAGACAGGATTTTGCAGATGTGGTTAAGGGTGAAGACCTTGAGATGGGGAGATTTTCCTGCTTTAACACAATAAAAATGTAATCACAAGGGTCCTAATATGGGGAAAAGGAGGCAAAGTCAAACACCTTGAGTTTAGCCCGTTTTGGACTTCAGACCTCCAGAACTGTACAATAAGAAATTTCTGTGGTTTTAGGCCACTGAGTCTGTGATGATTTGTTACAGTAACAATCGGAAACAAATACAATGGGCTTTACATGCATTATTGCATTTTCATCATCTACAAATCTATGAACTATTGTTTTCCTTCTGCAGATAAAGCAACTGAATTTCACAGAAGTTAAATAACTAGCCCAAGGTTTTGTAGAGACTTAGTAAAAAAAGACAAAAAGAGGAAAGTATCTCAAAAATTTTTTTAAATTACATATAGAAATAATATTTTGTACATATTGAGTATATATTTAAGTTAAATATTAAAATTAATTTCACCTGTTCTTTGTTACTTCTTTAAAAAAACTATGGCTTCTAGAAAATTTTGAATAACGTATGTGGCTTGCATATATTTCTAATGAATAGTACTGGCCTAAAATCCCATTCTCAACAGTGTGGATTTTATCACCCATCTTTGGACTTTTTTGAGCAAGAGATGTGCTTTAGGGAATATAATGCAGGAAGCAGGTCAGACAGTGGCTGGAAAAACAGTCCCTGGTTTGCTGACCAGCTGGAGAGTTTTAACTGTGGTCTTGGGAAGACATGATAAAGGTTCTTGTCAGTCTCAAAACACACTTCTCTCCTTTGAGGAGTTTACAGTCTAATCCCAGGTGCAGTTAAAATCCAGAGAGAGGGCCTGAGATGAAATGGTTTTGTTAGCATAATATGCCAGACAGGGTGGTCTGTGGTGGCGTAACTAAGAGGGGAGACGCCAAGTTGGAGAGAGCCTCCTCACTCGTGGAGTTACAGCCAATAGTGAGAACAACAGCAATATAGCTAGCATTTACTATGTGTATGCCTGCAGCAGACCTGTGCTTTACGTATGTTAACTCATTTAATTCTCACAACTCTATGTGGTAGAGTTATTATTATTCCCATTTGGCAGATGAGGAAACTGAAGCACAAAGAAGTTAAGTAGTAACTTGTCCAAGCTCACATATCCAGTGAAGGCGGAATCAGGATCAGAACCTGAGCTACAACCCGACCCACATCTTCTCCATTCCAATCTGGAGCAGGTTTGACTGAGCAATGGAGGTGAGAGCAAGATCCAAGAAGGGGATGGGGGAGACGAGTTTCTCCTCCTGTTGGGAAATACCAGGCTGGGGGAGCTGAGAGAAGAGAAAAAGGAGAGGAATTGGGGAGAAACAAAGAGGTCAAAGAGTGGGAAAGCACATTCTAATCTCTAAGGCCCTCCACTTCTATGATTCAGAGGAATGACTAAGGCAGAATTAAAAGTTCTCTTCCTCCCCGACTCAACTGCTCTTCAGAGATCTAACTGCCCCTCAGGAAAGAATTCATGCCTCTTTCTTATAGTAAGGCCGGTGGTTGATAGGTCAACTTGGAGGCAGGAAATCCATCAAAAAGGGGCAGTTGTAAGCCCATTTTCCTAGGGCTCCATCTAAGACCAGTCCAGCCCCAGGGACCAACCACCCCTATGTTACTAGGCAGAATTGCCCTTGGTGAATGACAGCTATAGAGAAGATGCCACACCTACCCCCAGAAACAGGACACAGGAGACCAAATTCCATGACTGCCTTCCAGTCAGAAGGAAAAATCATTTGAAACCCAAGGAGGAACCTTCCCAGGTCAAGTTTGTACCAGTAAGGAGTTTTGGTAGCAAGCGAAAGAAAACAAATTCAAAATAACTTTAGCAAGTAAAAAAAATGCAATCACTGCGATACCTCCAGCCCCTGGAAACAGAGTAGAGCCAGGGCTGGGGACTCAGGCTCCGTGGCTCCCGCTAGGTCCTCTTGCATCTCCTTTGCTTTTCTTTTTTCTCACCACATAGTGAGTGCCTTTTTCTGCTTTCCAGACCCTGTGGGACGAAATGACCTATAGCTCCTAGGGTTATCTGTTACAAGCCCAAGCACACTCACGGAAGGGATTAATAAAGCTGACTAAACGTTGGGGTTTTTTTGTTTGTTTGTTTGTTTTTAATCACATGCACTGGCAATTCTAAATAGGGCCAGTAATAAAATATTTTTTTCTGCTGGATCCAACTACTCCACAGCCAGCCTTCCTCTCCACCACAACTGATAAATGTAAATAAGTACTGACTGATTAAAACATAAATACAACTTTTTTTAAAAAATGAAATAATGTCATTTAATACTAATAGGGATGAAGAGGGAGCATTTGATAGGTAAACTACACCAAGTTCTTTGTCTTCGTTAGGGAGAAGATAACCTGTAATGGGGAATTTAAAAAGGACTACAATTGGAGTGTGACAGTCTTAATGTGATAATAACATATACTCATTCTATTTGCTGATTTAACGTGCTTTGCTGATCATTCATAATGTTAACCTAGATTTAAATAAATGGGCCTGTATTTGGTTTTCTTCCTCTAGTAATTACCATTGCCTGTCTAAAAACCTGCTTCATCATCCAGTCACTGAGGAACCTAAAACAATGTTGCAGTTCAGGTACAACCACATTATGTTATTAGAGACTTTGTTCAGTTTTGCTTGATGATTCAATAGTCAGGTCCTAACAGAAAACACTGGTATTTTCCCAAAAGGATGTAAATGTAATTTTACACATGACTTCCTAGCTCAATTTGGGGGTGTGGGTAGGCGAAGTGGAAGAGTGGAGGGCTCCCTGGGCATCACCGCCTTGCAGTCTCTTACACATGGGTCAAATCCTTGAGAAGACATCTTTGGATGGAAAATTACTTTCTTTTTATTTTTGAGGGAAGCAGGAGTGGTGGTGTATGACTCGAGTTATGATCTTGCATCTAAGGACATTCTAACTATCCAGAAATCCAAACTTTTAAAACAAGTTAACTAGGTAGCAGTGACAAAGATGCCTCGATTTACAAAAGGGTTCAACAGAGGTTTTAAATTACCATCTATTCCTTTACGTTTTCCGTATTGTGTTTCAGAAAGCTATTAATAAACTACAGGAGTCTATTTTATAAAGGAGGTTTTTAGAAAGTATTAACTCTGATTAATATCGTTTTTAGAAAAATTGGAAAATATGAATATTTTTAATATAAAAATCATTTGTACTCCCAGCGATAACACTGTCACCATTCTGGTATATTTCCTTGCAGTTTTTAAAAACACCTTATGTATACAAGAAGTGTGCATATTTTTAGAGCCTGTATTTTAACCTCTTGGGTTCCGCAGCGCAGGCGTGGCCATCCGAGGCCGCGCCCCGCGCGTGGAGGTGTGTCAGGGGCGCCCAGCTCCTGTTTATCCTTCTTGCCCGCCAACCAGCAGCTGGGCTCCAGCAGGCTCCAGAGACACTCCCTCCGTTCCTCCTTCTGCTCCATGTCCCTAAACTTTCCAGTTTCCACCACAGATAGTCCCTGAAACCTGTAGTTAGCTCCAGCCTTCCCACTTCGCCATCACAAGGAAAGATCACCTAGAAGTAGCAGTCACGTGGAATACCTGGAGGCGGAGGGACCCCAGCTGCGCGGGGCGGTGAGCGCTCCCGCGTGGGCGCGGCCCACTCGCGCGCGCCGCTGCGGACACGCGCCCCCTCCGGGCGGAGACGCGCCAGGGAAAGCGCGCGGCCGCGAGCCCCGGGCGCCATTTTGGAGTCGGTGTCGGTGCCGAGGCGCAGCGGATCTACGCGGTGCCGGCAGCTCGCTGAGGAGCCTTTCACCGCGACAAGTGGTCCCGGGAGCAGGACGCGGACAGCGCGGGACTGAGAAGGAAGGCGTCTCCCTGGGCAGCCAGAGCCGCAAAGGTGGATCCGCATTGGTGCCCGCCGCGGGACCAGCGTCTCGGATGCGGGCGGAGCGTGGGGGGCCGCGGCGGCGGGAACCCGAAGCGCGGGGCCCGGGGGGCCTCATGTGAGAGCCGCGGAACCAGCCGCCGCCGCCATCCCCGGAGTCCGGGGTGGTGTGTGGGGGAAGCCGCCTCCGGCAGCAGGTAACAGCGAGGGTTAGAGCCGGAGCCCCGCTGCGACGGCGGGGCCGGGGAGGGTCGGCCGACATTGGTGGACGGTGGACGGTGGGGGGGCCCGGGGCGCGAGGGGGCCGCCCCTCGGGAGCGCTGGGCGGGGCGCGGGGCGCGGCACTCAGACCTTGGAGTCGGCTTGGGGGCGTTGCCCCGCTTGCCAGCTTCAAAACATGTCAACAAGGCGTGGTGAGTGTGCGGCGGCCGCCGACAGCCTCCGCGCGACACCGCCGCGCCCGCCTCGGCGCGGCCGTCGCCTGGCCTCGTCGCTCTTGGCCGGGGTTGATGACAGGCACCTTTGAGCTCGCGCTGGGCCAGGGCCGCGCCCGTGCCCGTAGCTTGAGCCATGAGGGGTGTTAACTATCAAAACAGACTTCGCAGGCAGGGCGCACGAGCAGTGTCGGGGAGGTGGCCCGGGAGGAGGGGACGCCCGGGGCGCTTGGCCAGGTGGGAAACTTGGGCAACTTGTGCTGAGCGGCGTCGCGCCTGCCTTTGGCGTGAGCGGCTGCTGCAGACGGGGCTGCAGACGGGGATCTGGAAGCGGCCTGTCAAGTGACCGGCCTGCCTCTCAGCGCTAAGAAGCGAGATGACTGTTACCTCGTTGCTTATGAGTCCAACCCAATGGCCCAGATCTTTTAAATTAGTCTCGTTTTCCCTACCATCCCTGAAATATTTATCAAAATGCCGTCGACTGCCAATTATCTACAAATGTCGACTAGACAGATTTTCACCAGTACATTTTCCCAATCATCTAGTTCTGAGAGTTAACCTCTTTCCACTGGTTTATTCTCGTATTCCAGCCAAAGAATGCATGTTAAGTTTGATGTCAGTCAAAGCAGAACATAAGTGGAAAGCAAATGTGATGCCAAAACAGGCTTCATAGAGCTAAGTACGAATGGGCTTTCAAAATTACCAGGAGCCCAGTGTACTCAAGAGTGCCACACGAGTGAGGGACACACGATGGTTCTCTTCCGCCCTTCATCTGACGTGCAGGTGTGACTGCTCCTTTCAGAATAGGGGGACATGTTGAGTGAGTGAGTTCAGTAACTCCCTGCGCTGCTCAACTAATCTGTAGTTTTTCCTCATTAGTTTGCTTTTTGGCCCTTCCTAGTAATAGCAGTCCCTCACCTAATGCTCTAGTGGCTCAAGTTGCATCAATCATATGGGGCCTGGAGAAGTTGCAATTTGAGGTTGAATTGCTGGAGCCCTGAAGAGGCCTGCCTGGTGTGAGTGCTGTTCAAGCCTCTTTGACACTTATTGTCCAGCTTCCTTCTCTTGCACTCCTGTTCAAACAGTATAGGTGTTTCATTTTTACTAAAAGGCGGAGATAATCCATTGAAGTAAATTCTTTGCAGACTGGTGGGTGCTTTGAATTGTTTAACTTTCTGTATAGCAGAACTTCATGTGTAAATAGATTTAATAAAATAATTTCGAAAGCCATGTAAATTTTGGCATGGATAAATGAGATCATCTTGAAAAAAAATTGACATTTAAAATTTTTATTAGATGCCCACTGTGTGATCTGTTTTTTCATGCACAAATGAGGACAATACGGAGACCATTTTTATTGGCATTTGGGCTTAGGGTTTTTCTATTGCTTAATGTACTAGAATTCTGAAAATTACAGTCATATATGGTAATTTACAGACTTTATTCTGCTATTCATAAATTAGTAAGTGCTTAAAATATACTTTGGTGATCATATAATCTTATATCTAGACTTACATGCATACTTCTTTTTAATATGTCAACTTTTTTCTCCCCTCAGCTTGGAAAGGTACAGAAATACAATTTATTTAAAACAGGGCGGTAATAGATAAAAGAAAGTATCTATTAGGATTAGCAAAGATAATTGTGTGAATAAGACTGTCATTTTATTTTCATTTATATGTCCATATACTCTAAGATGAATCATTTCGTCTTTAAGTTGACTAGTTCTGGTTTTAGAAGACTTCTCCAGAAACAGGAGATCAGTATTCTATAATGAAGAGGAGAAGTTATAAAGATAGCTTCATTCTTTTTTCAATCTCGGTTATCTCGAAATTCTGAAGAGTTTTATTAGATAGTCAGAAGAGAAATTATAAGCCCTAGGTAGCAACTCTTTGTTCTTTGACCCAAATTTTATATGCTAAAATTAAAGTAAGCTTTCAGAATAAGTTAAAGAAAAATAGGTCATAATGACAGTGTTATCTCAACCTCTAGTGGGACATTGTTACTGGGAAAGATATTTTTAAATTAAAGATTACATTTGTAGATTATATGACCTGTCTCTAACCGTATTTTTTTAAGTGAATTCTTAGATTCACTTGTAAATTTTAGCCTTCCATGAAACTACTCTCTTGCCATCACCTGTCGTTGTTTTCTCCTTTTCTTTCCCCCTGCTATTTCAATAGGATATACGTCATTTACTTCACTTAATTCACATAGCTGGAAGTAGAGCAATAAGGAAAAGGTAGTTTATTGCATATGTGCTAAGACCTCCTGAGCTGATTTTAATGGCATGTAAAGACCAGGGGTCTCTGCCATTGTTTCACTCCAGCCCCTAATCCTTTTTCACAGATTTTGCTAGCTACTGGATAGAGAGAGAATCTGCAAAGACATATTTGGTTAAGAGTCATACATATACACATCCTTTGTCCCACACTGGAATCAGAAATTCTTACATGTTGATGTGCCAGAAGACGAGAGTTGGATCCACAAGCTATCCTTTTCGAAAGCTGTGTCTCTGAATCCAAACCATCACCATGCTAGAACTGCTCTTTAGAGACAAAAGAAAAATATTGCAGGCTGTAAATTAAATAGAGGTATTACTGAGTGGTCCTCATTTAGTTTAGAGCCTTTAATACTTATTTTTCTAAATAAATCAAAAGTTTTATCTGATTTACCTTTTTACCTGATTACAATGTAATTCATTGACATTAGAAGAAATATGTAAAATACAGAGAGGCATTTTGGCAACAAAACAAAACAAAACAAAAATTACCTGTAATCCCACTATTAATATAATCCAATTCACTATTATAGATAGTTACTATATTAATGTGGCGAATCTACTTCCAATGTGGATGTCTCATATATAAGCTTCTGTTCTTGCACTCTCACACACACTTCATTTTAAAACAAAAATAGGATCATTTTTACTATTTTTACTGTGTTGTGCACTTTAATGTCTTTAATACTGGACTGCTTTACTATACCTGAAGTTCAACAGTCACCTGTCTCCTTTCAAAAGCCCCAGTGCTTTTTATTTAATTCCTTCAAGAACTCTGTGTGTTACTAATTATTTTCATTTTACAAATTGAAACACAGGAAGGTCAAGTAATTTTGTTCAAGGCCACATAACAAATGAAGTAGAGCCAGGATTCAAACCCAGGGAGCTTGATTTCAGAGCCCATTCTATTTCTTTTTTTTTTTT
>NW_017731569.1:1786395-1813737 GCF_001890085.2 Hipposideros armiger
TTGTTTGTTTTTTTAGCCGAGCCATCCTGCCACCTGTTGGCAGCTCAGCGGCTGCTCAGCTCGGGCTGACTCGAACCGCTGTTGCTCAGAGCTCAAACTCTTGAGCGAGCTCTTAACCAACTGAGCCACTCAGCCGGCCCAGAGCCCATTCTATTTAACCATCCTATTTTGCAATAAAAGGACTATTTTCAAAGAAACCAATGGAATGAAGGTAATACAAATACATGTACCTCTAATTCAGAAATGCAACTTGAGGAAAATACTGCAATAGTAAGTGATGTGTTAGAAGAAGAAACTACATTCCAGGCCAAATAATGCATAATAGGGATGAGTTTGCTTATTTTTAGCAGAGATTGGGTCTCACAGTAACATGTATCACAGACTGAATGTGGAAAGATACGTTGGTTACTTAATTCAGTTCCTCTCTGGAGGTTTCTGGGACTCTGGTTTGCTTTGAATTCAAGAACTCAAATATAGCAGGTATCCTCAGATGACTTGAGAAACTTTTAGAAAGTGTCACTGTCAGTTCTCTTTTACGTTCCTTTTAGTTAGTTGACCACAACTTTTGAAATATAAATTCTTGGTTTAGTTTCAAAATTATGATACTTTTTCACTAAGTAGTATAGTATAAATACAAATGTTCGAAAACACCTGTATAGAATTAGTAAAATGACAGTCTTCACTGAAATTTTTCATTATATTTTGTTTTGATATTCTTCTGGAATTAGTGGTTTAGTTTTATAGATGTGTTTGTGTTTACAAATACATATATATATATATACAACTCAGTGACAGAAGAATGAGTTTTGGATTTATTTCTATTTAAAAGTGAAGTATGAAAAAAATTACACATTTTTTCTAAATAGGATGAAACGAGGAGGAAGAGATAGTGACCATAATTCCTCAGAAGAAGGTACTGCAGAGAAATCCAAGAAACTGAGGACTACAGATGAGCATTCTCAGACTTGTGATTGGGGTAATCTCCTGCAGGACATTATTCTCCACGTGTTTAAGTATTTGCCTCTTCTTGACCGGGCTCATGCTTCACAAGTTTGCCGCAACTGGAACCAGGTATTTCATATGCCTGACTTATGGAGATGTTTTGAATTTGAACTGAATCAGCCAGCTACATCTTATTTGAAAGCTACACATCCAGAGCTGATCAAACAGATTATTAAAAGACATTCAAACCATCTACAGTATGTCAGCTTCAAGGTAATACTTTAAATTCTTCTAAAAAAAATAAAGCATATTTAGTGGCTTTTGTATCCTAAATCAATACATCTTCTCATGTCTTTTGAAATTTTGCCTTTTTAGGGAAAGTACTTAAAGATTTAGAATTATCGTGTACCTTAGAAGCTGTCACAAATAATTATATTTAAGCTAAATTACTTTTATTATAATTATCAATTTCTTAAAAGAGTAGAAGCAATAAGAATAAATCATTGACCAAAGCTGTTGAATTATTATGGACAATTTGAGGAAAAAGAAATATACAATAAAAATTTTTAAATGGGCAGATTATGATTGACTAAAACTTAATTGTTATTTCTGCCTAATAGGGACTGAGCTTGCTTATTGATGGCTTTATAATGTGGGATCTTCAAAGAAAAAGGAGATATAGAAATTTTATGTAAAAGGTTTAGATGAACATATTTTAGAGAACAATAGAAAAATGTGCATGGAGGAATGCCAGAAAGAACTTTGTTTCTTTTCATTGCTGGAAGGGACATATTAGAGATCATGCAGTGATGAGATAAATGAAGTGGGGTAGCTTTTTGAGATGTCCAGAATAGCTCAAGGAATCACAGTGGTTTGTATGAGTACAGAAGCTTGTTATGTTTTTTTTTCTGGGGATTAATAATGGAATATGGGTACATTTACTAAATTCTTAACACACTTGATAATTATTTTTCAAAAGTAACGCATGAATTTACCTGTATGTAACAATTGTTAAACAGGTCAAGTTAAACCTAGATAAAACAATGATTCTTCACCCAGAGTTCCTTACCAAAACTAGAGTCCTGCCTGCTCCCAAGAATGTTATTCCTTCTCAAATGGAATGCTTATTCATCTATTTCATCTATATGTGTCCAAGGAGGAGGAAAGACCTGGTCATGGGAATGGTTGAGTGTATTACGGCCTCCTTCCCAGAAAGGTGCATAAAAGCACTTAGGCCACTGGGGGTAGAATTGCTAGGCTTAGCAAATAACACTAGAGGAAGCCTAGTTAAATTTGATTTCAGACAATCAACAAATATTTTTTATATAAATATGCCCCGTGCATTATTTGGAAAATACTTAGTACTTATTTAATTTGATATCTTGTATGTTACCTAGCAATCCTAACTAGGGGCAAGGGTAGGGTAATGGTAGAAAGAACAAAAATCCAGGGGCTCCTCATGTGTTGTTCCTCCCCGTAAAGAAACCTGAAGAGCTTTCCCTTTGGTTTCAGTCATCTTTGAGTTGTCTGAGAGCATTCTAATGCTAAATCCTATAAAAAAGATGAGTATAACACGTTAATCTTACAGGCCTAATGACTACTTCCATCCATTGGATTGGCTGGGTCAGTATTAATCTTTTATAGCCTTGTGGCACTATTCAGCTGTGTCCAACTTGCATAACCCTCACAAAACCATTTGTCCTATAAATGTAAACATTTTTATTATTTTGTTTATTTTGCTGAGGAAATAATTTTTGATTTGCAGAAAGAGCCACATCACAGGATTCTTTTGTGCTCTCCTGATATTTATGTTTCATTCATCACTGACTATAGACGAAAGAGGCTTATAGTTATTAGTGTGGAACTGTGGTTCTCAAACTTTATGTGCATCAGAACCACCTAGTGTGCGTGTTGAGACAAAGATTGCTGGCTCCACCCCACAGAGTTTCTGATTCAGGTGGTCTGGGTTGGACATGAGAGTTTGCATTTCTCACAAGTTCTCAGGTGATGGTGATGCTGCTGGTCCAGGGACCACACTTTGAGAACCACTGGAGCAGAGAAACTTAGCCAAAGGATAATAGTATAAATAGCTCTGAAACTTTAATATAAATCAGCACATCAGCTGTACAACCAACTCTTCACAACATTTTTTGTTAAGCTAATGTACATTAATCTGGAAATAAAAGTAATGGTATTACTTTTAACTATATTCTAAGATGTTTTTTAGCCCAGAGAACAACTTGCTTTTTGATAAAAGAGCTCCTTACATCCTTGAGGAGTTTTTTGGCCATATTACCTTTCTCCCAGGAAATATCTATGCAGAAGAGCAGCTACTTCTCATTTGGTTCAGATTTTCATGCCTGACTGATTGGAGGCCCTCGTTGTACTTCACATTCATTTTTTCATTAATAACATTAATGACGAATTCTAGGTTGTGATTCACTTGAACCTTCTGATTACTTATTCAATTTCTGGAGTCTTGAAACATGTACCGTAGACACTGCAATTATATGTATGATCAGATCCACTACCAAATACAGTAAAACCTTGGATTGCGAGTGACTTGGTTTGCGAGTGTTGTGCAAGACGAGCAAACATTTCTAATATGTTTTAACGTGGTGAACAAGCGATGTCTTGCAATACGAATAGTTTGTTTCTAGAACGAACTATGCTCACAAACCAAGGTATTACTGTCCTTGTATAATTACTTTTCGAAGATAAATTCATGCATACCATTATGTTATGCAGTCAGTTTGGAATAAATCAATTTAAAAGCCAAGTCCTTTCAAGATTAAATATATATCTTATAACAAAAGTTAAGTCTTGACAGTTGCCCTTATAATTTTTCAGGGGTACTCAGAAAAGTCTGATGTGATATGTGAGGTTGGGTGATTGAAAAAATCAATATTCTTTAAATTATAAGGCACTAAACTAATAAATATATTTCTTGGCTTTTGTAGAGTTAGGATATGCACACAAAATGTAAATATACCCATGGGTAAATGATGTTTTCTCTTCTAAGGTGGACAGCAGCAAAGAATCAGCTGAAGCAGCTTGTGATATATTATCACAACTTGTGAATTGCTCTTTAAAAACACTTGGACTTATTTCAACTGCTCGACCAAGTTTTATGGATTTACCAAAGGTATCTTGCTGGTTTTGTTTTATTAGCTGTTACTGAGAAATCCTTTGAAACACTACTCATTTCTTGTACTGCTGATGGTAGTGCAAGAAAAGTAGTAAGTATACATGGTGGGAAACCAGTTACTGTTTAGAATGCTAAACAATAGGTTTTTTTAAACCTTTTCTTTTTCTTATGCTTGTGCTTCTTCATGGGTAAAGTTGAAGCGTGGATGAATTTGACAGAGAGACAAAGAAAAACTGAGAAGTAAGCGTATTAGAAAAAAGAGACATACAGATGCTCCTTTTTGGGTTTTTAGAGCAGATTGGTGAAATTATAATCAAAGAAAGTAGACAATGCCAGTATTGAAAGTAGCTATAGCTTGCTTATAAAATATATATATATATATATATACTATATATATATATAGCTTGCTGGTAAGTGTATATATAAGGATGTATTCCTGAGCAAAGTTAGTATCAGTACAACTTGGACTAATCTACAGATTTTATTTAAAGAAAACTTTTTTGGTGAAGAGTTAATTTATATTCATATTGATGGTCTAACATGATCCTACATGTAATTAGAAATAGTCTCTCTCTCTAATAACTATTCTCTTAAAATAGAAAAATAAGAGCTGTGCATTTTTAGAAAGGCAACTAATGAAGACCCCTGAGTATGTCAGCTAATGTTCAGTAGGTTAGTATCCAACAATAATTTGAAAGGTTTTCAGAGTATACCACCAACTGAAATGTAGACATTTCTTTAAAACACCTAACAGTTTAATTTACTAGAATGATTCAGGAGAAAATATTACTAAATTGAGTATATATTATAATCCAGGTAGTTCAATGGAATATCAGTAACAAATGTATCACCAGTTAATTTCAAAGTTTTAATTGATTTTAAAAAGGATCACTAACTATACATTTCAGATAAAATGTTTGCCTCATGTGTAAAATAAGGGAAATGAGCAAGAGACTGTTTATTTCAGCATTTTAAGCTTCTAAGTAAATGAGTTAGATCACTGGTTCTCAAACTTAATGTGCATAAAAATCATCTGAGGAACTTCTCAATTTTGGATTACTGTTCTTATTCCAAATTTTCCCTTCCTAAGAGCAGTCTAGTCCTAAGATTGTTCAAGGACCTCACTCTTAAGAAGTACTGAGTTACATGGTATAGTAGTAGCTTGTTCAAGCTTCATGTGGGAAATGAAATGTTCTGAATTGATTTTTTTATGTACATACACCATGGTTGACAAAAACACACACGTACTGTATATGTACAACATACCATATTAAAAGGTATTTGAACATAATTTACTTTTTTTCTTATTACTCAGTATTATTACGCATATTTAGTCCTGGTACTATATTTATATGTAGCAGTTTTGTCCTTGGGAACTATGGATGTATCTAGGACTGCTTCCTTCCTTGTTAAATGGGCCTAGGATGCTTATACTATTTTTCTTTCTGTTTGTTTTTTTTTTTGTTTTTTTTTTTCCTTTTATGGCTTTCGTAGAGATTGAATAGGGTGTCGCTATAGCTATATCTTGGAAATCCTGGGTGAACCAAAGAGAACCAGAAAGAAGTGTTATTTGACCAGAGCTAAATCTGAGAGAAAGGGGGAAAGAAGGCAGTGATGCAGTCATGAGTATACTAATGAAGAAATGTGATTGTTCAAGATATAATTGAGTTTGATATTAAGTATTAGGAGAAAGATGATAACATTTAAATAGTAAAACAGTTATTTAATCAAAATTTAAGTAGTTAACCAGTTATTTAATTACATTAGGGAAAAAGTTAAGTTAAGGAATGTGATCAAGAAGATAGTTTTTCATTGTACAGTTTGAACCTTGAACACTAGGAGGGTTAGGGGTACCAACCCTGAAGCAGTCAAAAATCTGCATATAACTATAGTTGGCCCCAGCATATGCAGATTTCCAATCATGGATATCAAACATAGTTGACCCATGAACAGCACAGATTTGAGCTGCTTACACATGGATTTTTCAATTTTTCGATTGGCCTCTTTCCTTACTGTCCTGGATCTTTTGTCTATTGGTATGGCTTCTTAGTTTTTATTCAAAGTTACATATTTTGGACATGCTTCAATTCCTGTTTCCTTTAGGCCAGATTCTTTGTCCAGCTAATACTTACTACATGTGTATGATAAATGGAATGATATAAATTGGTACATTTGTGGGGAAAATACATTGAAATAAAGTAGGCTTGAAAATACTATAGATAATTTAACATTTAAAGGCGTTTTAAGTTTGGAATTCTCTTTAGGTATGATTTTTATTATTTTAGAATCAAATTTTCTATATTCCAAATGAATATATTCCAGTTAGCTTCGTTTAACTGTGTTCTGTACTGAGTCTTTCCTAGCTTCTGAGTTGATTGTTATTTTAATTTTTAATGATTATGCTAATAGTTATTATTTGAATGGTCATTACTATCAGATCAAAAAGAAATGCAGTTCAGTGTTATCAAACACTAAAGTAGGGTTTCCAGATAAGATGATGTGAAGGGTCTGAGAGGTATTTTCATCCTGGATTCCAGAATTCCTCATTTTACTTAACCATGATTGTTCTGATTTAGACACACTCATCCTGAGGCGTGGTGTCTTTTTTTTCTCCCACAGGTAAAAAGGCTCTTCTCAAAGATGGCAGATAGCTTTCTTTTTTACCATACTCCCAACAATAGAGTGAAGGGGATACTACCTCTAAAACAGCTACCTAATACATTATTAGCGTTTAGATGAACCATATATGTATTATAAGACAGCCCCCAAATTCTCATTTGTAAAATTAAAACAATGTTTTATTTCTTTTGCTTTTCAGTCTCACTTTATCTCTGCACTGACAGTGGTGTTTGTAAACTCCAAATCCTTATCCTCACTTAAGATAGATGACACCCCAGTAGATGATCCGTCACTCAAAGTCCTCGTGGCCAACAACAGTGACACACTCAAGCTGCTGAAAATGAGCAGCTGTCCTCATGTCTCTCCAGCAGGTATGTTGTGTTTTGCCCACACTTAAGTAAAAATATTGGTGTGTTTAATCAAATTAAGAAAATCTATGATCATTAACCTTGAAGGTAGATTAATGTGATTATTTCATCTATTTTGCATAAAGGTATTTTTAATGTCAGTACAATAGCATAAATTCTGTAGTGTTGACATTTCAAACTTCTTTTCTTTTCTTTTTATTTGGCAATTTGTGTCCAACCTGTGCTAGAAAACGAAAAAGGAAAAAAAAAAGACAATATGAGGTCTGTCTGAGGTGCCCCTTTAGGTAAAACTGAATTTTCTCTAATTGTAGTTGAGCTAACGGTAGGTGTTTGAGTCAGTGCAATCTCATAATTGCTTTTCTTCTCACTATGTAGAGGAAAAAAGGTTGTGCTGAAGTTGTTACCTTATTGCAAGATAATGCTTTCCTAAGTTGGATTTTGGAGCCAAGAGCCCATCAAAGGGGGGAATAGTATTATAAAAGCTCTTTCCAACAGTGATGAGAATGGCTAGGTCTCTTGCAGTGCACGGCCTGTATCTACAGGGTTCGCAGCCAAGGATTTAATCAACTGTGGATTAAAAATACTGGGGGGGAAATGTTACATTGTTGCTGATATGTATACTATGTACTTAGGCCTATGATGGTAGCATCTGTACTGAAGATGTACAGATTTTTTTTCTGTTATTCCCTAAACAATGCAGTGTAATTGTTTACATAATATTTAGATTGTTGATTAAGTATTATAATTAATCTAAAGATGATTTAAAGTATATGGGAGGATGTGTGTAGGTTATAAGCAAATATTATTCCATTTTATATAAGGGACTTAAGCATCTGGATTTTGGTATCTGTGTTGGGGGAGAAGGGGATGGGTGTGTGTGTGCCCATGTGTGTATGTGTGTGTCCTGGAACCAATCCCCCAGGGATACTGATGGATGACTATTTTCCTAGCTTTTTTGGCCACTTCCAGATTATCACTAAAGATGATAATCTAATTTAAGAGTTACTACTTGGTCAACGTCTACTATCTACTGTATAGGTTTGCTATGAGAGTAAGGTCCATACTTCATAGCCTCAGTGTACAAGGTCCTTTGTATCCTGACCTCCACCTGTCTCTTGAACCATGTTTGCTAAGCACACACATGCAGCTTTTACTTGAGCCCTATGTAACTACAGTTCTTTGTACCTGTGTGTGTCATCAGTGCTCTGTACCTTATGGAGTACCTTTTTCTTTGTCCATTTCTTCATCTAGATAACTCCAGTCCAGCTTTCAAAATTCAGCTTGTGTTCTGGTTTAATTCCTGTTTCCTCCTCCTCTCTGGTTTAGATACCCCACCTATTGTTTCCATAGCACTCTGTAGGTAACTTGTAGTGCTGAGCACAAGTTATGTAGTATGAGAGCCTTTGAATCTCTGGTTTCTTTGTGAGACCGAGCTCATTATTATTTTTATCGCAGTACATCCATGTTCATTTATTTTTATTAAATATACGTATCAATTCTGATAATATACTATAAGCTTGCTTGGTTTGACCTAATGGCTTTGGACTAGTTCAGGAAAGGAAGGGAAGAGAAAGAGTACTTATAAGACTTTATAATTTAAGAGTATAACAATAGAGGACTTTAATTTAAAATGAACACGTTTGCGTATTTCCTTTCTATCCATATTTTGCACATCTGTACGATTTCTTTAACTTGAAATTAAGGGCTATTTTTTTTTCTGTCTTTACTGAATGTCTTATCAAACTGTTATCCCATTTTATAAAGTCCTTATAGTTGTCTGTTACTGGACCTCTAGGCACCATCTGACACTTGAGTCTGTTGCCTCTTTGATATCATACTCTTGATTTTCCTCCTTCCTGTCTGATTGTGCCTACTGTTTCCTTTGCTGGTTTTTCTTTTCATTCCTTAAATTTTAACGTTTAACTGTGTTCTGTACTGAGTCCTTTTTTGTTTTACTGTGTAAACTCTGGGCTTTGTCTTCATCATCTATGACTTCAATTACGTTCTATATGTTAATACCCCCATAGCTGCGTCATGGCCCAGTGCCTCTAGAATGTCTCACTGGTACTTCAGACTAATGAATTTCCTTTCCAGATCTCTTTTTTTCCCTCTTTTTACTATCTCAGTGAATGTCACCATCCATGTGATTGTCAGGGACCTAATAGACATCCTTGATTCCTCCTCCCTTTACTTTCTACATTCCTTCATTCTGGGAGGTCTGGTGACTCCATCACTGAAAAATGTGCCTTGAATTTCTGTGATGCCATACAATGAATGTTTGGTTGTCTCCCCCAACCCAATTTATATGATGAAGCCCTCGTCCCCAGAGCGATGGTATTTGGAGGTGGGTTGGGAGGTGATGAGGTCATGAGGGTAGAGCCCTCGTCAATGGTATTAGTGCCCTTCTAAGATAGGACAAGAGAGGTGATCTCTCTTTCTGCCATGTGAAGACGCAGTGAGAAGGTGGCCCTCTGAAGTCAGGAAGAGTTCTGGTCCTCACGCAAACCCAACCATGCTGTCACCCTGACCTTGGATTTCCAGCCTCCAGAACTATTCGAAATAAATTTTATTGTTCAAGCCACCCCATCTGTGGTATTCTGTTAAGTAGCCCAAACTAATTAGGACATTGTACCTTTCTCCATTTCCACTCTTACTACTCTAGTCCAGTCCCCTACAATCTTTGTGCTGTACCCTCTGACCTGATTTCCTAACTTGGAGCCTTGCTCTTCTCTAATCTGATTTCCATGGTACAGCCACAGTAATCTTTCTAAAATATAAATCTGTTTTGTTCTTTTGTTTCTTCTCCAGCTTCCTTCAAAACTTCTCACTATGCTTTGGATAAGATCCAAACTCCTTACCAAAGCTGACAAGGTCGCACATGACCCAGTCCTTGCCTGTCTGGTGGGCTTCATCTTTTAAGATGTTCTCTTACTGTATATTGAGCTCCCGTCAGTTCTTAGAACGCTTCTGTGTTCCGGGTTTTCACACAGGAAATATCATTCACTTGCATTCACTCACCTTTTGCTCTAGCTTGATCCTTCCAGTTCTGTAGATCTCACTGTGTTAGTTCTGACAAATCTTCCCCAGTTCCCTTGTTATGACTCCCACAGCACTTTTGTTTAATTATCTGCTGCCTTTTATTAGGATCAGGATGTTTTGTTCCTGTTGTATCTTTACTATCCTAGCACCAGTACTTAACATGTAAGACATTCTTTAATTATCAGCTGAACTAGTGAGCATTTAGTTACTTGGTATTCTATCATGTTGATAAGCCAGCATTTGCCTTATGTTTCTTTTAAGGTTAGACACGTGTTCCACATTTTTGCTGTGGTTATTAAAATGAACTATTTTGGCACATAGCTGTTTGCTTCTATTAATTTTTTCCTTTGGACAAACTATTAAGAAGTGGAAGAACTAGGTCAAAAAGTCCCAATCTTTTTTATGCTTCTTGCTGTGTTTTCTTCCAAATGAATTATATGAATCCATAACTCAACCAACAGTGGGTTTTTATACCAGTTTTGTAACAGCTTTATTAAGATACAATTCATATGCCATACAGTTTACAGCTTGGTTTTTAGCACATATTGACTGTAGTGCATCCATCACTACAATCAATTTAGAACATTATTATCCCAAAAAGAAACCACATACCTCTTAGCTTTTACCCCCAGCCCCACCTCTCAAACCCTAATCCCAGCCAGCCCTGGGCAGCTACTAATCTATCTATAGACATGCCTATTCTGGACATTCCATATAAATGGAATCATACTATAGTAGTACTTTGTGACTGGCTTCTTTGACTTAATGTGATGTTTTCAGGGTTCATCCATGTTGTAGAATGTATCAGTATTTTATTTGATTGTCAAATATTCCATTGTATGGCTATGTCACATTTTTATCTTTTGACCAGTTGGTTGATATTTGGGTTTCCCTTTTTACTATTATGAGTAATGCTGCTATAAAAAGTCATATGCAAGTTTTTATGTGGACGTATGGTTTAATTTCTCTTGGGTATGTACCTAGCAATGGAATTGATGAATCATAGTAACTCTGTTTAACCATTTGAGGAACTGCCAGACTTTTCCAAAGCAGCTGCACCATTTTACATTTCCACTAGCAGTGTATGAGGATTCCAGTTTTTCCACATCCTCACCAACCCTTATCTGTCTTTGATTATAGCTATCCTAGTCGGTATGAACTGGTATCTCATTGTGGTTTTAATTTGTATTTTCTTAATGACTCAGATGTCTTTTCATGTGCTCATTGACCATTTGTACATCTTTGGAGAGATTGCTATTCAGATCCTTTGTCTGTGTTTTAATTAGGTTGTCTTTTTAATATTGAATTGTAACAGCTTACCAGTTTTATTTTTGTCACTATTTTGTGTTAAGTATTTAAACACTTGTGACTGTGTATTAATTTTCTATTGCTGCATAACTAACAACTCCACATTTAGCAGCTTAAACTGACACTCATTTATTACCGCTAAGATTCTGTAGGTGTGGCTCAGCTGGCTGCTCTGCTTGGCCAGAGAAGCTCTGAATCTCGCTGACTTCCTCTTCTGCAACCAGTCAGAGAAAACTGGGTTTTGCAAGGGCTTATGCAGTTATATGAGAATCACCTGGATAATCATACTTTAAAGCCAACTGTGCTATGTAATGTAATAAAATCAAGGGAGTGATACCACATTCACAGGTTCCAGGAATTAGGGCATGCAGTCTTGGGACCACTTTGAGAATTACTGTTTTAGTAATTATTAAATGATATCTCAAAGTTGCTTTTATATGGATCTTTGGTTACCATTTCCCATGTGTTTGTTTTCTTTTTATATCAGGCTTTATGAGATTGCAAAGAACAGAGATGTATTCAGGTTACATTGGGTGATCAGGCTTTATTTTAAAGTATAAACATACCTTGTTAAACGGAAATTTTGCAGTGGCTGAATGGTGCAGTACAGATGTCTTTTACTCCCTTTTCTGGTGACTCTTTTATACTGGTGATTTAGTTTATCTCCACTGATTCTATTGCCTGTATTCTCCTACTGCGATAAAGCTTTCGGCTTATTGGTGGCCTCAGTCTTGTCACATCTTAAGTCATAGTTAAGTGCATGAACTTAAGAGTCACTCATCACTGAGTCTTTGTTTGAATTCCAGCTGTGCTGTCTTTAACCGCTTCAACTTCAAAATAGAAATACTTATCTAGGTTTGAGTATTTGTAGCATAACATATCTAGTATCCAACATATCATACTTGTACAATAAATAGTAGATAATACAGTGTATGTTTTGCTAAACACAAGAAAGAAATGGTTTCAGTGGATTATTTATCAAGTAGTATTGGGTCTTCAAGGCAGAGTTCTTACTAGGCCACTTTGGAGATCAGATATTGACCTTTGGTAAGTCAACTGCTGCTATAGGGGTTTGGAACAGTTTTGAAGCATAGTGCCTTAAGCATAAGAAACATTTAAAGAGAGCTTTAAAAGTCATAATGTATGTTTCCATTACAGTGAATTGGATAGTTATCTTTTGACTCAGTTATCTAATGGTATCTTGGTTTTTTTTTTTCTTAGAAACTTGGCAAGCTCATTATATATTATTAGCAGTTAAACTCTGCTCATTTGATAGAAATCTTTTTAAATCAAATATTTTATTTACATAATTCATATTTTATATGGTTTTACTTTATTTTGATTAAGATTAGGTTTTGCATTTCAAAAAATGTTCTTTGGCTTCTGTTGCAATGATCATGTAATTTTTCTTGCTTAACCTGTAAGTTTAGTGTTAGTAATCAATTTTTTTAAAAAAATGATGCTGTGCATTACTGGGATAAACCTTACTTAGTCATGGTATATTTTATTTACTTTCTAAAAATATTTTATTGGGATATTGGGGAAGAGGAACAGTGTTGGGGAACAGCCAAGTTGTTGTTCTTCAATCTTAGTTGTGGAGGGTGCAGGCTAGTTCAGCTCCAAGTCCAGTCGCCATCAGCAGCTCGCGGCCACTCAGCTCAAGGTGCTGTGTTCAATCTTAGTTGCGGGTGGGCAGAGCCCACCATCCCATGCGGGAGTCAAAGTGGAAACCTTGTTGTTAGGAGCGCACGCTCTAACCACTGAACCATCCTGCCACCTGTTGGCAGCTCAGCCGCAGCTCAGCTCTGGCGCAGCTCACTGGCCCATGTGGGAATCAAACCGGCGACTCTCTTGCTCAGAGCTCACATTCTTAACCAGCTGAGCCACTTGGCCAGGCCAATCGTGGTATATTTTAAAATGATACAATTAGTAATTTGATTTTTCTGTTGATAAGTGAGCTTCATTTCTTTTTAAGATATAAGATTTAGAATTAGTCTCATTTTCTTAGACAAAATCAGTAATAGATTTTTAAATGTTTGTCACCTACTTTCTGCTACAACCATACAAGTAAATTTTATTTTGATTTTTTTTTTTTAAGCTGAGCCATCCTGCCACCTGTTGGCATCTCAGCAGCTGCTCAGCTCGGGTCAGGAATCTAACCGCTGTTGCTCAGAGCTCAAACTCTTGAGCGAGCTCTTAACCAACTGAGCCACTCAGCCGGCCCCATACAAGTAAATTTTAAATTATATAGCTTTGTGCTAAGGGAAATATGATAAGATTTTCTTGTGGGATAATGTACTTGATTAAATTTTTGAACAGATGATGAACTTTTACAGAAATTTATAAATAATCAGGCCTTTTTTCTTCCAAGGTATCCTTTGTGTGGCTGATCAGTGTCATGGCTTACGTGAACTGGCCCTGAATTACCACTTGTTAAGTGATGAATTGCTGCTTGCTTTATCTTCTGAGAAACACGTTCGATTAGAACACTTGCGCATTGATGTAGTCAGTGAGAATCCTGGACAGACACACTTCCATACGATTCAGAAGAGCAGCTGGGATGCTTTCATCAGACATTCACCCAAGGTGAACCTAGTGATGTATTTTTTTTTATATGAAGAGGAATTTGATCCATTCTTTCGGTATGAAATACCTGCTACCCATCTTTACTTTGGGAGATCAGTAAGCAAAGATGTGCTTGGCCGTGTGGGAATGACGTGCCCTAGACTAGTTGAACTAGTAGTGTGTGCTAATGGATTACGGCCTCTTGATGAAGAGTTAATTCGAATTGCAGAACGTTGCAAAAATTTGTCAGCTATTGGACTAGGGGAATGTGAAGTCTCATGTAGTGCCTTTGTTGAGTTTGTGAAGATGTGTGGTGGCCGCCTGTCTCAATTATCCATTATGGAAGAAGTATTAATTCCTGACCAAAAGTATAGCTTGGAGCAGATTCATTGGGAAGTGTCCAAGCATCTTGGTAGGGTATGGTTTCCAGACATGATGCCCACATGGTAAAGACCGAATGATATGGGGCATAATGAATAAATAGCACCTTAACTCTTAAGCATTTGTATCATGATAAAAGTTTATTTCCTGTAGTTCTGATGTAATTCTATTTTGTGGCACAGAAATTTGATTATCTGCATTGAGTATATAAGGATTGTTTATTAGAAGACCCATGGACCAGTTTTGGTCAGAAAACTTGATCTGTTTCTTTAGCCTAATAGCAATCAAATTGCAGAAAACCAAGAAAAAAAAAATGTGGTTCTAAACTGAAAGTAATAACCTGTTATAAAGATGAAAGATTTTACGATCTGAAGGAACAAAACCTATATAATATCCAAGAAGTGAGTACTAATAGATTTTCCAAAGTGTTATGTTGTCTATGCATTTTTTAAAAATGTAAACTTGACATTTTAGGGTCTTGTTATACATACACCTGTTATAAGGTGTTTAATATAGCTCAGGAAAGTGAGCATTTTGTGAGAAAAATGTAGGATATTTCATATCTAATGAAAAAGATTGGTTTATTATTCTCAAATGTTATAAAGCTGTTTAATGAGGTATATATATGTAAGTAATTGAAACACTTAGAAAACTGATATATATGTCACGCAGTGGTTATTATAGAAGGATAATAAACAGCCAAGATCAAACTAAAAGAAAATAAACAATAGAAGGGAGGCAGTGTTTAGCTTTGTATACTTTTAGATTTACTGTGTAATCTGCTAAAGCATATACATTCTGTTTTGTGATATGTTACTATGTATGTGGCACTTGAGGCATCATATGTAAGGTGAGGAATGCTTTACCAGTTCTCCTTGGTTTTGTTCATCTTTGTTTAAACTAGTTTTGAAGTGTTATACAATAATTGAAATGAAAAGCTTATCTATTTTAAAAAAGCTAAATTGAAATAATTAAAGGTAGAACTTTAAAATATTTAAAAAATTATTTCCATGAAAGAATATTAGTCTCCAGTGAATCTTAGTGATGGCTAATTTTTCCATTTGGAATTATATAGTTATGTAAGTAGGGTTTTCAAAAATTATAAAAGGAGCATCAGTGTACAGTTCAGCATAAACAGTAAATTTAAACAAGGATATATTTAAGTTCATAATATTTTTGAGTAAATATTGCTCAGTGGACTGGAAAATTTTAATAGAAAAATGTCTACAGTTTTGTGATTGTTAATTTGGTTAAACTGATATTTTATATTAAGTTACCTAGCATTTTTATTACTTTATATCAGGGGTGTCAAACTGGCGGCCCTCGAGGTAATTTTTTGTGGCCCACGATGCTCTGAAATAAAATGAAAATAGAAAAAATTTTTATGAAGAAAATAGCGCTTAGGGGAGATCGAGGCAATACCATACACACAATTCCCTTGTTAACCCTTTAACTACTGAAGACGAGTCTACAAAAAATTACCTCGAGGGCTGCATGTGGCCCGCGGGCCGCCAGTTTGACACCCCTGCTTTATATGAATAAAGGTAATCCATACATTGTAGAATCTGTAAAAAGTTAAGTTTTGGGCTACATTTAGTTTTTTTTAGATACTATATAAACTTTGATTCTGAGCACTAGTGCTTGTCAATATTACCCTCCTAAGGGAAATTAGAAGTGATTTATTCCCATGCTTGAAACCTTTACAAAGCATTTTGTTAGTTATGGAAGCTAACAGTCTTCCAGATCTAATCTATTTTTACAGTAGATTACCTTCCTAAGAATAAAGCAAAAGGTGATTTTTCTACATAAATCAGGCTTTTTTAAAGTGATGGTATTCTGGCCACATATAAATGAGAAGAAAAAAGGATGATCCAAACTTGGAAATTATTATAATATTCCCCCCTCTAACTAAATAGTATAAAACTTTGTACAAGAAATACCTATGTTAGTGAATGAACCTTTTTTCCCTTGAACAACTTTTGGAAAATGGATTTGACAGTGCATATTCAGTTATAACCAAAGCTTTATTTGGAAATGTACTTTTTGTACAAATGGAATTATATAATGCTTGAAATACATTAAGTCATTTTATAAGCAAAATGTATAGCACTTAATTTGTTTATACTGTAACCTATGTGTTAAATTTGTTTATACTGTAACCTATGTGTTAAATGCTTTTATCAATTTAAGAATAAAGATAGTTACTAATGCTGTTGTATTACAATTTTTAAAAACTACCCTAACTTACATACTTAATTGATTTAAAAACAAGCTAAACTTAGAAATTTATGGTTTTAGTTCCAAATCTATATTTGATGTTTAACATTAATAACATTTATAGAGTGACATTTTTGAAGATACAAGATTAGGCAAATGTAATCTATTCTTGAATGAAGCTCAGATGCCTAAAGTGATAGGAAATTAAAAATTGACCATGAAATGTAAATTTATTCTTCAAATTTTATAAAGAAAATGGTTATATTAAAAATAACAGGTTCTTTGTACATTTAGAATAATTTATAAAACAGATTATTTAGAAATAGAATTCTGAGAGTTCTTGAACCCCTGTGACAGCCTTTTTAGAGAGAAATGTCTTTATATCAATCTATACAATGAGAACAGTTTTTAAACGATTGAAACTATTTTCATCTCCTGTCTTAACAGCTTCCCTAAAACAACTTCAGTTTACTTTGGTAATCTGGGCTATGTTAATATTATAAAAAAACTGGAATGATCAAAGATTAAATCAATTTATTGCATTTGAATAATTTTATATATAGAAAAGCTTAGGATAGAAGGGGAGGGGTTGGTGTGAAGAATGCTCAGGCCTGAACTAAGTTTAAGAAGCCATAAGTAATCTGTACCCCATACATAGCTGGGAACAATCTTTGCACCGACTCCAGCAGTAGTTTATCTCGGGGGCTGGTTTTAATGTTACCAAGTGGCCAGGAAAAGTTGACCTGTTTGCTGACACCCAACTGTCCTTTGAAAAGGAGATTTTTTATTTATTTATATATATATATATATATATATATATATATATATATATATANTATATATATATATATATATATATATATATATATATATATATACACACACACACACACACACACACACACACACACAAAGCCTTTTTCTTCAAAGTAAATTAAGACCTTATCCTTAGAATAATTAATCTAATGAAAGAATATGTGACTAACATTCTCTTGTTTTAAAAAGGGGAGAAAATGTAGAAAGTTTCAGGAGCAGGAAGGTACTTGGACAATAAAGGGTAAAATATGAGGAAAATGAAGTCAACATCTTATAGGAACTACAGTCCTAGAGAATTCATTATGTGACACCAGAGCATATTATGAAACGATGAAACTCCCTAATGTTTTTTTTCTGATTTCTAAAAAGGAACCAGTTTTCATTGAGGGTTCCAAGTCTTTAAAGTTTTGTTTTTTACCTTTTGACTGTATTCCTATACCTACAAAAATATATAGAGGGTACCAAAAAAATGTATAGACATGACTTGTCATCTTTTGTTATCAGTATGTATTATTACAATTTTAATAGTTTTTTCCTTTCTTAAAATGTGTATACATTTTTTGGCACCCTCTGTATATAATACTTAGCCATAATTAGTTAATAAGGATATATTTATTGTAAAGCCCTAGTATAATTCAAAAATGTTTTATTGTAGAAATAGAGGAAGTTTTATACACTTAAAACTTAACAGAAAACTAGAAACCACATACAAGTTCTACAGTAGTTAAGGTCCACAAAGTTTAATTGGCAAATTCCTGCCTGGCCACGTTTTGGTTTCCCAACTCCCATTTTGAAAGCATATTCTTGAATCACTGCTACTCCAAAGCCCTACTTCATCCTGTAAGTAGTTGGCAGGTTTAATAAGTTCTTAAGTCCTCACTTATATGAATGCCATGCTCTCTGTGCTATAGTCACCTGAGTCTATATGTTGCTTTCACAGAATTTCTTCATTTATTAATATTGTTAGGAACAGTGAAAAATCCTGAATGTTTTTGTAACATAACTATTAGAATCTTGCTTTAAAACTCAAGTTCCATGTACAGATGTCCTCAGTTGCCTTTTCTGTGGAACCAGGGTCTGTGATTTACAGTTAACACACACTTGGCACAAGAGTTTTTGCGTGTTACTCCAATTCAGTTCTGTAAATCCAAAATCTGTTTTCCCAAGAATCCAGAAGTTGCGATTATCCAATCTTAGCCACTAGATGGCGATGATGCAAAGAGCCAAGTTCTCCCTGTGTACTTCATTCAGCAAGACTTAACCCCCATGTACAGTAGGCCTAACTGCATGTTTTCAAGCTATAGTAAAGGGCTGAGTTTATTTTCAGACTGTGGCAGTACCTATAGTTTTTAAAAATACAATAAAAATGAATTCCTAGACAAATGAATTAAGACACAAAATACAAGCCCCAATTTTTTTATTAGATTCAACAGAAAATTACTCCAACAAGTTGTTTTAAGTTACTAAATACTTGCTATCATTATCTGTATTTGTCTCCTACAGACCATAACATATGGTGTTAGTAACACATGAAGCAGGCATTGTCTGAGGACCACACTGAGTAGTGCTGCAAAGCTGGCTGGACAGTGCATCCCCTTCAGTCAGTAGAACCTGGTTCAAAATGTGGCTCCGTTACCACTAGCTGGGTAGCTGTGGAAAGGTCACTTAACCTTTCTAAGGCCCAATTAGCTCATTTGGATCAGGTAAATAGTATCTATATTTAGGCTTTCTATAAGAACTCAGTGATCATGTACTAACCTCTGAGGAAGCTCTCAAATGTTAGTAGAAACAGAATATATAATTGGTACATTAAATATTAAACACTGGTTTTCTTTTCCTCTGGTCTCAGCTTCATCATCATACTGCTTTTTTTTCCATGAATAGAAACAACGTTCATGTGTTCAGTTGATCATCAAATAGTTAAAGGTCCTTGTAACCTTGTTTGATGTCTCTAATGGAAGGAAGCACAGCTACTTGGAGATCCTTGACATACGTGTCCTGTCTCTGTGGGCAGTTTAGCCCCTAAAGCTGGCAGCTTTAGTGGGCGGGAGGAGGACTACAAGAAGCAATGAAGGACACAGAGGGCGCCTATTCATCCAGACCTGTCTGCAGTCAGATGCTTCCCTGCCCTACACAATTGAAGAGCTACAGAAACATTGCTGCCAGCTCAAAGTCTAGGTGGTTTATTACAAAACCCAGGAAACACTGGCAAGTAAACTTCATTAGGGAAGATCACGGGTGGCAGTTTGTTCTTTAATCATTGCAGCTACCATTTCTTGTGACCTTACTATGTCAAACATACATGGCTTCAATCGTTACAACAGTCCTGACAGATGAATTATTTTAGAGATAAGGAAACGGGTTCGAAGATGTTAAAATGCTTAAATTACACAGTGCCACTTACTGGTTCTAAAATGCCAGCCAAAAACTTGTGCTCTTCATCAATGTATTTACTACATCTGGAAGCAAATCACTCTAGCTATGGTCCACATTAGTCTTTAAGGTTAAGTGAATAGAATAAAATCTTAACAGCACAGCTTCAAAAGTTGCAAGAGCTGTAAAGTCAGTCTAAACTACCAAAAAAAAACTTATGAAAAACCTATAAGTACCGTACCAGAAAAAAAGTATCTTCCACTATGAAAATGTCAGAGGGTAATTTTAAAATCTTGGCACACAGTTTCCACAATTTTAAAATGTTGGGTCCAAAAAGCCTATTTATCTGATATAAACTATAATAATGCTCTATATTAACAAAGGCATGGAGATTGAAATCAAGATCATGTAATGTGCTCAACTTTGGCCAACACTGTAAGAGTTTCAACTTTCAAAAAAAATTCCTGAGATGATTGTGCAGCAATTCTGTCCATGTTCATTTTACCTTTCTGCCCCAAAGAAGAAAGGCCTAAGAAACACAAATGTAAAGCCACTCCCTGAAAAACTGATATGCTGGTGGTAGGAGGAAAAAAAAGTAGAATTAAGGCTTTATAAACCAGGGAGTGTCTTGTTTCTGTTATATAAAGGGATTTCTTCATATGTTATTTTGATAAAAGGGAATTTCATAGGTAAAAACCAATATTCAAAATTATAAAACAAATAGAAGTGTCTATGTATAATCACTGCATCAAAAATTTGCAAGAGATTCAACAGAAATTCTTTAGTTGACAAATGTGGTTTGAAGGGGTAATAAAATCTTTTTATGGCTGAGGCAAGAGTCTTGTTTCCTGTTGGACCAAAAACAGACGTTTCATTTCCCAAATAAGTAGGTTCTCCACTGTAAAGAAATATTCTTGTATACTTGGTTTCTATCTTCTTGAACTCTGCTCCAAGTTCAGCCAACTTCTTATATGTCCTTAACACAAATTTGGAACAGTCGTAGGATTCAAACCATGTCTCTGCCCCTTTTTCTGGGCTGGCTAGGACAGTCCATGTCTCATAATAAATCCCTGTTTCATTGTCCTGTTTTACCCACTTTGCCATTTTGTTAAACGTGTTTCCTAGTTAAAAAAAAAAAATCATTTATATGACTATCAAAGCTAATCAATCACATTAGTTTAAAATGTTCTAACCAGAGCAAGGTCATGAATGTACATGAATAAACAATAGTTTCTGAATTTCCAAACCTGCATCTCATATTAGGAATCGAAGCTCAGTCCATTTTTATTCCAATTTTTCAAGGCACAAGGTATTTCTGAATTGTAAACATATATAACATATAATAGGTGATAAAGAGAAGTCTTACATACTAATTCTATAATCATTTCAACTATAGTAAAAAGCAAAATTATACACATGCAGAAGCCCTGCTTCGTTACCCCACTCAACAAATCTTGGATTCAGAGACAAAAAAAGAAAAAGAAATCAAGGAAAAACTGGAAGAGTTAAGAGTGAACGGGTCCAAGTCAGTGTAAGAAGCACTGAGGAGGGTGGAATGCAGAGCTTTCCTGTTGCAAAGCAGGTATGGGGACAGTATCAATGGAGGCCTGAGGACCAGCTGCTCCAGCAGGCAGGCCTACTCAGCTGATCAGAGGAAGCTCTGTACCCATCCACCTTCAATGTCTGGTATTTCCTCCTCTCTGTACTTGCACCTATTGGGACTTGCTTACAACCTTCCCACCCACCACACAAATTCTTCCAATGAATCCACTAAAACTGGAAATGTTTTTGGCCAAGTTCATGGACTACACAGACCTCTAAACAGCTAACACTCTTATCACCTTGTACCAGAGCAGAAAAACCTCTCTAGGTGTTAATACTTTGCACAGTTACACCCTCATCTGGGTATCTGTAATGCCTAAAAGGGCTTGTCCCAATATTTCATTTTGTCACTCTGTGTGAACCTGTATTAGGTTACTCCAACTTGAGTCCATAAAATCAGTACTTCATGTCCTATGAAATGAATAGAGTGGCTGCCTTTGTCAATTTTATGGAATTAAAATTGTGGAATAATGTAACATCTGTTTTCTTAAAACTGGGGATACTGTTCTTAGTGTTCTTCAACTTGGAAAAGAATGCTTCAAAACACTATAACATGAAGAAAGGTCAATGAACAGGATTCATCACAAGGCAGATGGATAACTTAAAAGATTTAAGTAACGGAATATTACAAGCTATCTTACAGAAACTAGTGATCACTTGTTCATATGTTCATACATTTATGTCAGAAGGAAGGATTTTCAGATAATGAGGTGGGTGGAAACAAATGAGCGATGTGAACTGGCCTAGAATGAAGGGAAGAGTAGCTACTTATTATGCCAGACATCGTTAAAAGAGAAAAACGGACTTTTACATTGCTGGGGTGGTTTGGGGCACATCAATGAGACAGAAGAAAACAGCATCGTGTACAGTTAAAAGATCCTCAGATTTCATTTAAGAGACGCCAGTGCTACTCCTGGTTCTACATCCAGCTCTGTGACCTTAAGAGACAGGTAAGTCATGCCACCTGGCTGAACCTCAATTCCTTATTTGTAAAAACAAGGGTATCTTATCCTCCCACTGAACAGATTCCAAAATGCTTTGTAAAGAGCTATACAAGTGGAAGCATGATAAGTTCCTCAAGGCCTCTGATTCATTGAATAATTACTATCACAAACAGTGCTTTCATTATGTTTCCATCTTTTGGAGAACAACAGTTTATAATGTAGCGCTCTATAAATGATATGAACAAGCTCCCTGCCTCCAAAAGCAGTGAGAGCCTCAGCCCCAATCTACACATGAGGCAATCAGTCAACGAGGTAAAATGTGACCAAGGTCACCTAACCAGTTTCTGAAAAAAGTTCTGAACAACTTTCTTCATCATGTACTAAATGCAACACAACTGTTTCGGCAACTTTCAAATACATCCAAAAGAACAGAAAATCTCAGCGATAAAATATTTAAATAGCTCAAGAGGCCTCAAATCGATAAGATCACGTATGTTTTGGGAGGCAATGTAGCAAAGTAGTTAAGAAAATGGTCAATAGGGCTTGACTGCCAAGGTTGGAGTCCCACTTCCTTAGTTGAGACTTTTAATTCTGTTCCTCATTTTCCCCATCTGTAAAATGGAAATAGTAGCAACTATCTCGGGGTGGTTGTGATGATAAATGATGTGACATATGTACCGCAGTACACTGCCAGGCCCAGAGTTAAGTCCACATGAGTGGTAGCTATTATTATTTTTCGGCATAAAAACATTTTAACTTATCATCACTAAAAGCTTCTTTCCAGATAAAGCTAACAGGTCCTTTAATCAATGATTTTTTTCAGGTATTTTATGGACTTCCCTCTATTATTTAAGAAGTCCAATTAAATTGTGCAAAGTGTTTTACCATTTCATTCATTTTCACCATGGGAATAGAGCAGATGAGCTACTTATCACTGACAGCTAAAGTTTTGCATGAATAATAGTTTGAGTCAAAGGTTAGTGGTTCCAGAAGTACATTTGATAAATTGACCCCTATAAAGTACATTACGGAAATGCCTCAATAAAATAATGTCTATCATTTAGATATTGACGTAATGATCAAATACTGCCATGTTTTTTAAACTTACCTGATATGGTTGCTACTTGAACTAATGTCCCGTTTTCCTTCCAGTGATTATCATCGATTCCTTCAAAAAAGCAGGCAGCTCCTTGATTACACCAGAAAGGGGCATTCATTTCAGGTCGGAGATGGGGAAACGTGCAGTTTCCAAGTTGGAAAAGTTCATACCATTCCATTGTGTAGTTCTTGCCAGTTAGAGCACTCCTGAATCCAATCGCATCATGCATAATTTTCTGTGTAAAGATCATACATGTATAAAAGTATCTGTGAAGCAACCACTGGTCCAGGAAGCAGGTGGGAGAAAATATGATATATCACAACTGCATAGCAAGTAGAACCACTGCTCAGCTGTTCCTTTCATGTCGCTAGTCCCGTGTCCACTGTGTGGCTCCTCAGAATCCAGGCCCTCACCCGCTCTGATTTTGGCCACTGCAACTCATTTCACATAGGAAGGACATATGCTACGTGGACACGTTCATAATTTCCATACATCTTAGAATGAGTACGAGAAGCCTCCATGCCATAGTCTCAGGAAGGAACTCTATGTGCCACACAGGTGAGGAGAGGTTCAATGGTGAGTTAATCTAGGAAAAGTGCATACAGCAGGGCCTGGAAATGAAGTGCTTCCTGCCTGCCTTGCTCCTTCCTCTGGATGTCCTCTCTTCTTACTTTCTAGCAGCTGGATACAGGAGTTGGGCTTGGATTCGGAATATTGAAATGGATTAGAGCAATTGCATTTATTATTGTCAGGATCACAAAACCTGTTAATATTTTTTCGTGACTACTCATTTTAAATACACTAAGAGGAAAACCAATAAAGATGATCTTGGGTTGTCGGAAAAGTCATGATACAGTTTTGCAACGAAAAACGTAGAAAAATTACGTCAGGACTTTTCCAACAACCCAATAAAATCAGCCATTTGAATAGTGACTGTTCCCTCAAATCCACTCAATAATGACATCATTTAATTAAAGTTGTAAGGTCAATACACATCCTTACCAGGTGTCCCAGGAGGTCTCCATATTTAAATTCCCATACTGGGGCTTGTAACCGAAAGACTTCAATGACATCATCACCCTTCATATCTGGGATAGGTGAGCCCGTTGGACAGAAAGTATATTTAGCTTGACAATAAGGATCTGGTGCCGGGCGGAAGGAAAATCGTCTAATAAAGAAAAAGAAACCATCAACTTAGATTCTAATAGGAATTTGGTTCTTCTTGCACATTTTAGAATCTAGATTTCAATTTCACTGTCAACATTTTTAGAGAAAACATTCAAAACTCAGCCCAAACCGTGTAAGTATACATTTTATTTGTTATCCTGTGAATAAACTCCAATGATATACTTAGTAGCAAATTATACATTAAAAGTACTTTGATAAATGCATACTTCCCTGATACCACTGTGAGAATTTTGAAGATGGTAACCATATCTGAAAATGTTTTATAGCTCCAGATCTTATTTAGTAGACAAATATTTACTGAATAAAGGAATATTTTTCAAAATGATATTTAATTTCCCAAACCATACACTAAGATTATTCAAAGATAATTATAATTAAATTGAACATATTTTCTATTTTCTTAATAATTAACCAACATTCCTTAAACCAATATTTATTGAGGATCTACTATGTGTAGGACATTATACTAGGAAGAAGGGACACACAATTATAACGATGTTTCCTTCCTCAAGGAGCTCTGGGTGGGGGCTGAGAAGACATTAAATAATGAAGCGCAGTGTGCTAAGTGCTAACCCAAAGAAATATACAAAGTCCTGTGGGCACAAGAGAGGGAGAAATGTTTACCTGTGTGGATGGGTGGGGATGAGGAGTGCAAAGAAAGATATAAAGATCCAGTCTAGGTTTTTAAAATACTTTCGAAGGTTAGGACAGAAAAGGAGAGAAAACACGAAGTATTATAAGACAAGCAGGGCACATTGGAGGAGTCTCAGGTACATAAGATTGGCATTTAAGCTTCAAGGCAGGAGTGGTGAGAGGAGAGGTAGGCAGGGACTGTCATTCTGCACTAACACAGTGTGAACCACAGCCTCTGAAGTCCTACAACTGGGAGGGTTGAGCCCAGGAGTGAGCCTAAAGAATTTTAAGAAGCAGATCTGATGTAACTGAATTTGCTATACAATCAACCTTATTTCATGAATTAGAAAAGGGTGGAGAGAGCGCCCAAATTAAGTCTGAGAGGTCAGTTAGGAGGTTACTGTGATAATGCAACAAGGAAAGAAGGCAGCCTGAGATGGCCACTGCAACAGGACTACGGTTGAATTTTCAGCTCAACAGACACTGGTCACCACCCATATTAGACATTGGGAGACAAAGATGAAAGACAGAACGAAGCTGCCTGTTATCTGTCCTCTGAGGAGCCTAGATCCCTAAGGTTCTAGCCGCATCTATTGTTTTACAATCCTAACACATCAACAAAAATCTCTTTTACGAAGTTAACAAAATCTTGATGTTAGCCAAAAATATTAACAATCTTCCCAAAAGCTTATGAGATTTAGGTATACTTATCTGTTACAGGTGTTCACCTGATTTAAATAAAAACACAACCATAGATAGATAGATAGATAGATAGATAGATAGATAGATAGATAGATAGATAGATAGATAGGTTTCACCTGCCCACAGCAAAATCTATTTTAGGTCAAAGGTAATTTCTGAAGCATAATTTAAGGGTGAACAATAAATTTTATTATATTCAGTTGAGGGGATTAGATGGAGACATACACTTAATACTTGAAACTTAGACATAAGAAGTCATAGTACCTTGCTCTTAAGTCAAATGGTTTTGGATTTACAATCTCTTCCTTGTTTTATTGAATATTTAATTTTTACTTCTTATGAACATTTTATTAACATTTTACAGAAAACCAGCTTCAACCCCAAACTTCTCTTTTCAAGTGAGACTCTATCAAGCAAAAGGAAGAAGTGGTGCAAACCTTATTCAGTGAGCAGAATACACTAATATCCAGGTTTGAAAGTAGCTGGCATGTATTAGATTTAATCCTCCCAATAAACCTGAGGTAAGTGCGACCACTTTCCTACTTTGTGACTCAGGACATATGGGCACAGAGATATTGAGTAACTTTCCCAAGATCACACAGCTAATCAGGGGCGGAGCCTGATTTGATGTGCAGCAGTTGGAACCCAGAACTCGCTCCCGACCACTAGGTTATCCTGCCTCCCATCTCACTATTTTGTCATCCAAAATAGCTGTGCGTTTTCAAAAGCTACTGGCGTTTCCCCTGCCTAATGCTGACAGCATGTTTTGTTTCTGTTTAGTCGTCTGACAGTGTCAAGCCCTGTAGATACTGTTCTAGGTCAAAGGCTGGAATCAGCTTCACAGGTTTGCAGTCTCCGTGCTCGGCTTATGACCGGCGTCCTCCCTCCAGGCTAAAGACAGTGGACAAATGAGGTCACCAACCTTCCTGGTTTGCCCGGGGTCGAGGGAGCGGGGGATTCCCGGGACACGAGACTTCTGGGACCCAAAACGGGAAGTCCCGGCGAACAAGGCGAGTTGGTCATGCTGTAAATTCTACCAAAGGTTACTGCACACTCATGATAACTATATGATGGTGCATGACACACGAATGCAAAACTAGGTTTCCCGACACTGTTCAAAGAGTCTAAAAGTCACACGATAAAATAACACTATTCCCTTTTTCTTCCATAACTCAGGTCAGCCCGAAGCCCCGGTCACCTCGTCACTGGCTCAAGTGTCCGGAGAGGCAGGAAGGCCTCAGAGCGGCGCGCAACAAGCAGCTGCCACTCCCGAGCGCTCAACTTCGTTCCACACGGCGCCCTCAGTGTCGCCGGGCGCCGCCTCCGCGCGGCCGCGTGACCCGGAAAACAGGGCCCGCGCTGGAGCGCCGGTCCCCCCACCGCCCCCCGCACCCCCAC
>NW_017731569.1:1816467-1822920 GCF_001890085.2 Hipposideros armiger
AAATGGCAAAGTCTCTCTCTAATTTTAGAGAACAAGTTTTCTGAGTCAGAAAATAGGAGGTTTTCAGAACGGAACACAACACTTTGGCTGGAGAGGGAGAGAGGGAGAGAGGGAGAGAGGGAGAGAGAGGGAGAGAGGGAGAGAGGAGAGAGGAAGAGGGAGGGAGGGAGAGAAAGCACACGCGCACGCAGGAGTTGGTTATGACACGTTGCAACTCAATTGTGTTACTGTGTTTTGGGAGAAATATTGTTATCTGTTAATTTTGCAACTGCATTTTTTTAATCTGCCTTTTTTCCCAGGTTCATGAATGGCAGGGCAGATTTTTACAGTCCAAGCTAATTTTTATTCATCACTTAAAATCCGATGGATTTTAATTATTATTTTAGACATTAGAAAACATTAGTCTGAGAAGGGATTTCACCAGGGTGCCAAAGAGGCCTCAGGAACACAAAGAAAGGTTAAGAGCCCCTGCTCTGGACACACTCATTTTCTGCACTTAACATTTTAATACAAGAGGTTAACGATATCTTGATGTTAATCAAAACATTAACCCCCCACCCCCTACCCTAAGCCTATGAGACTTGGGTACAGTTACCTGTTTTACAGATGCTTAACTGGCTTAAACAATACATCAACTACAATATATACATATATAGGTCCTATGTTCATATTTTTATAGGCAGTTTCACTTACAGCATAATTTATTTTAGGTCAAAGAATAAGTGTGAATTTAATAAAGTTAAAAATTATAATATTCACTTGAAGGAATTAGAGGGGGTATTTATTTAATATGTGATACTGTAAAACAAACAACCAACTATGGAACTATAGTTATCACCTCACCCTAATCCTAAATCAAGTAATTGTGGATTTACACTCTTTTACTTGTTGCATTAAATCTCTTAAGTCTTTACAATCTTGTACATATTTATTGAATGTATTTTTTACTTTTGTTGTGAACAGTTTATTAATATTCTCAAGAAGACTGGCTTCAGAATGGAAACTTTTCTTCATGTATTCAGGCAAAATGAAGCAGTGCCTACCATTCAGTAAGAGGAAATACACTAGTATCTAGGTTTTGACACAGCTGACATTTACTATATTGAATCCTCCCAACAGCCCTCTGAAAAGGGTGTTACTTCTACCTTCAGATTGAGGAGCTGTAGGCACAGAGATATTGAGTAACTTTCTCAATATCATACAAGGTAGATCCCAGCAGTCACACCCAGAACCTGCTCCTAAATATTTGATTGTCCTGTTTCTCAAGTTCACTATTGCTCTCCCCCTGCTCAGCCTCCCCCTCCTCTCCCTTCCCCTGTCCCTCTCTCTTCTCTCCCTTCCCCTTCCCCTTGCCCTCCCACTCCCTTTCAGTCTTCAAAGATGTGGGTGCATACATAATGTGTATTCACAAGCAGCTCATCTTTCTCCTGCCTGATGTTGATATCCTGTTTACTTCCTCTTTCTAACTGGGCATCATTGGCAGCCATGTAAGTAAATGCTACTGGGTCAAGGGCTAGAATCGTCCTCATGGGATTGCCATCCATGGTTTATTGGTCATAAGCGTCCTACCTCCAGGCTAAGAAGGGTAGATTTCTTGTTGAAAGTCAAGGCAGTGCTTTATTTAGCACCTGGCACATACGAGGAAGGGCTTAATGAGTTTTTATTGGAGGAAGATCGGACTAATAATTTAAAGATCCAGGAGGGCAAGTAGAGATGTAATTGATGGAGGTTGCAGATTGCACCCTTTCATAATAAAAGACTAGATTTCTGTCAATATCTGGTCAATATATGGAATTGTACAGAAGAAACTTAGGGGGAATCCTAGCTAAACAATGTAACCACAATCTTTGCTATTTCTTTCTTGTGATCATGTAAGAAAACTAGGCTTGTATGGAGACTTGGACTTTCTAAAAATATGATACATTTGTGAAATGCAAACTATTATGAAGAGAAATTGCATCCTAGCCAAGACTTCCTTATTTCACTGCCCTTAGTTACAGCCTGCTTGCATCTGGACCTCAACGTCTCCGTTTTAAGTGTCCTAAGAAATTATTTGTTCGTTTAGCTCTGATGCAGATGAAAGAGTGCAATGCTGTCTGTCATTCAGTTTTTTGTCAAAACACCACTTCGACTTCCAGCTTTGGAGCTGAGTAGTTTAAAAATCTGTACACAATTAAAAATGTTTTTTTTTCAATTTAAAAATTATTGTATATAAATATTGATATTCTCTTTTGGAATAAGTTGCATGGAAGTTACTTTAGTCCAGTTAAAAATCTAATCCTTTTTTTCTTTGTTCTCTCGTTTAAAGATCATTTTCAAATGGAAGTTGCTGGTTCATATAATATGATTTATGGCTCCTTAGCAGGATCTCTCTTCCTTCCCAACACAAAGGACAGAATAGCTGTGGCCTCACTAGGTCTGGATTCCTAATTCCGCCAGCGCGTGGTCTGTCCCACCCTACTATGTCCCTGGCCAACACCCCCTCCATGGCGCTGCCCGCCGCCGGGCTTTGCGCTAGAGCCTTATGCGCCGCCAGGGGGCGCGCGGGTGCAGCTCGCGGCCGCCGGCTCCTGCAACAAGGTTCGGCTGTCTTCCTGGCCGGTGTGGCATCTTCATTGGCAGAGAAGTGCAAGAAGCTTCTGCGTACCGGTGCATTTGAGGCCGCGAGGATTGGTCAAGACGACCTGAGGCCTTCCCGCGGGGGAGGAGGGGTGGGAGGGCGGTGCCCTTTTCTGCAGCTTGTGGAATTCTGGGGCCAAACGCTTTTCAGGAATTTTTTTTCCCTTCTTGGGTGTTTACTGCTTTCTAATTTTAAACTATCCAACGCTCACCCCTCCACCCGCTGCACTTGGTCAACAGCTACAGAACTGCGCTTTAGACAAAAATGAAGGTAGCGAGGGATGACTGCCATCGAGCTGAAAGCAGGGCTGAGGCCAGAGGCGGCCCACCCTTTACCATCAGCAGCCCCAGACACCCCCCAGGCTGCTGTCCCTTGGTCAGTAGCATGGTTTTGGTTTGGGGTTTTTTGTAGTAAAACATACATAACAAATTTTACATTTTTAAATGTACAATTCAGTGGCATTAAGTCCATTCACAGTGTTGTGCAGCCATACTCCTATCCATCATCCCAAACTGAAACTACCCATTTGTGATGTTGTGGTTTATGATAAATACATGTTTAGTCTTCGTCCTGTCTCTGGCACAGAGCTCTTAAAACCCCTGAAGGTTTCTTAGTAACAGGAGCATTAAAGGTGTCTTTATGTTAATAAGGTGACTTTTGGAAGGCACAGGATAGAGAGCTGGTTGCCAGGAGAACTGATGTGTGATTAGAGGGTTGGAACTTAGAAGCCCCATCTCTTGTCTCTAAAACTCAGGGAACTATTTAAACCTGGCACCTGTTTAACTTGAGAGTAAAATTAAGGCGGCTATTATTCATTCATTTGTTCAACAAGTAGTTACTAACCCTACTAGGTGAAGGGCAGTGTTCCCATCTGCCCTGGGTGGGGTGGTTATTTAATGAGTCCAGGTTTCTGTCCTTGAGATGAAGTTCCTTGGAAGTAGAGGAAGTTGTTTACCTTTGATGACAATGCAGCACTTCGTTAAAGGTTCCAAGGGACATGCAAGCATCTAGAGTGTGTTGCCCCTTCATTACCGCCTTGTGCAGGTAAATCCCGTTAATTCCGTGAAGCAACTCCAGGACAATCTGTTTCCAGAAGAACTGGTTTAAAATCCAGTCTTGGGCCAGCCGAGGGGCGCGTTGGTTAAGAGTTGNCACCCCTACCTCCGCCTCTATCCCGGCCATGCACGCGCCCCGCGCACTCACTTGTAAGGGACCGGCCACTGGCGCCGAGAGGGGCCGCCCGCCGCGGTCGCCAGCCAGAGCAGCGCCAGGGCCCAGCGCCAAGGCGCGCGCCCCAGGGCCGTGCCCGCGCCGCGATGCCCCCCGGCCCCCGGGCCGGTGTTACCCGCCTGCGCCATTGAGGCGGCTCCCGGTGCTACCGGCGCCTCGCAAGCCCGGCGACCGCGGAGGGCCGGCGAACCGAGCATGCGCGGAGCCACTTCCCCGCCCCGCGCGAACTCGGGACACTGTCCCCGGTCGGCCTGGGGTCCTGCCCTCTGTCCTGCGCCCGCGCCGAGTGCTCGGCCCCTCCCGGCGCGGGGAGCCTTCCTGTGCGTGAGGCAGCAAGGCGGCCGTTCTTGACAAGGCGCCTTGTCCCCTCTCCCGCGCCGTGCACGTTGGTGGCTTCGAAACTTCGCCGGCCAGGAAGGCGCTTGGGCCCAGCCCCCCCCCAGAGCGCGCCTTCGGGGCTCGGGGCCTCTTCTTTCTCTGACCGGTTCGTAATGCCTCGGCCTTCTCGCCTCGCGTCTCAGTTTAGAGACCGCCGCTTCCTTGGAGCGTCTTCTCACCTCCGCCCCTTTCACCCCCCAACAACCGCGAAAACCCAACCAAACCAGGGGCACAAACAAATCCAGCTTCGGGCTCCTCTCTACCGCAGAACTCTTCTCACCCCGCCCCACTGGGCCCAGACTGGTGACAGCACACATGTGAGTGAGGGAGAATCTCTCTTGGCAGTGGGGGGTGCCATGAGGCAGACAACACTGGGGGAATGACGTCCTCGGCGGGCCTGAGCCCGTGGTGGCATCGGCCGACAGTAACAATATACAGACGGGCTGCTGCTCCAAGCGCTGTGTAGCGCACCCCCTTCCGTGCTGTTCGTCCTTGTTTGGATCTACCACTCGCGTGGGGAGGAAGAGCCTGCCTTACTCTCTCTCTTGGACCGGTCAAGCGCCTCGAGACTACCATGGAACCAACCCTTCTGCTTTGGGCCGGCCACGCTGTGATGCACACATGTTGACTTATGCCTATAAATAGAACATTAAAGGCGTTGCCACTGACAGCCATTTGTTTCACAGGAGAGCAGACTGCTGAGCTCTTAGACCAGAGTTTTCCAGCGCCTTCACTTCAGCCACCACATGAGTGAACCATCGTAGTGGTAAGTATACTGGAATAACCAAGACGGCTGCAATGGCCCGAGTTCACCACCATGACCTGTGAGTGGGTGGATGGGGGGTTGGCTGCCCCCGGCCTGCCAGGCCTTCTGAGCGCTGATGGCAAGTAGTTCTTGCCATCCTGGTTTGCCTGGGGTCGAGGGCGAATTATAGCCCCATTAGTTACCCCCTCCCGCGCCCCACCCATCCCCCCAATACCCTTGCCCACTTGCTGCACCAGGTTGGGAAGCTCTGTGAAGGTTCAGGGAGGGCTCCATTTAACACCCACTTATCTAAGCATTTAGGTGGCTCCAGTCCTAGCCCTCCATATACCACCCCAGTTCAAAATCATCAAGGCTAAACTGACCTCTTCAAAGACCCACCTGAGATGAGAGGGGAGCACGTCCTAACCATGAAAGCTGAACTGGAACGCTTGAAAGGCAGCTGCAGGATTGAGTGTGGACTAGTACTTAAGCTTGAGCATGGTTTAAACCGAGAAGCAACACGACAGCTTTTACAAATTATGGGGCCATACACTAGAGGGCCCCAGTGGAACTTCCATCCTTTTCAGAACTTGCCCGAGCTACACAAGTAGGGTTCAGATTGGCCTTGGTGGGTGGTTGGGAACTCCTCTCCTGGGCCTGAAACTCTAATGGTGAGAAAGTATTCCCTAACTCGGTGCCATAGTTGCTCCGTCTGCTGTGGTCTGGCTCTGCCTTCTGTCCCTCTTGGCTGTGACCCCAGCACCCCAGGCTAAAGATGCTTGCAGACTACTGTTGCCTGATCCCTCCTTGCACTGGTTACTTCTCTCGACCCCACAGTTGTTAAACCTTAAGGGCCCATCGATAGACTGAATTTTAATCCAGTTGGTTTCCCTTGGGTCCTTGCCCAGTGAGTCTGAGACCACTAACGGGAACATTCCTGTAGTGTGATAAAAGTAGGTTTATCACCCATTGCAATGTGGGAGATTGCACACCAGAGGAACTGTGTGGCATTCCCCCCAAACAAAGGAAAAGATAGAGTTATCGGGTTCTGAGGTAGGGTGGGGTTTAGGTGAGATTTAAATGAACAGTATTTTGGTAGGCCCCCAGCAAAGCAAGGCTGCGTGTCAACACACAGGGCCAACGTGTAGTCTAGACTACAAAATGAACCCAGGATTCTATTTCCTTGGAAAATATGAAGTTCAAGTCAAGGTAGAATTTTGTGTCTGTCTAGGGACCCCTGGGTGGTAGAGGTTGTAAACTGAGACCGCTTCTCTGTCAAGTAACTGAGATTCTCTGGGCAAACGTGAGATATTTCATTCTTACTAATATAATTTAAAATGGCAAAGTCTCTCTCTAATTTTAGAGAACAAGTTTTCTGAGTCAGAAAATAGGAGGTTTTCAGAACGGAACACAACACTTTGGCTGGAGAGAGAGAGAGAGAGAGAGAGAGAGAGAGAGAGAGAGAGAGAGAGAGAGAGAG
>NW_017731569.1:1827050-1856277 GCF_001890085.2 Hipposideros armiger
TGAAGCGACGTCCTCCACAACTAGACTGAAGAACAAAAGGACAGCAACTTATCTGTTCCCCTTCCCCGATTCCCCAATAAAATCTTAAAGAAAAACCAAACCAAACAAACCCAGTCTTACGTTTCTTTGCATCTTTCTCACTCTTCAGAATGACCTGTCTGTTCACTATTAACGGGATACATGTGTGCTTACATTCTCTCTCACATATATCACAGATAGAAGATATTACTCAATTATGTAAAATCAAAAAATAGGGAGAAGAGAAAGTGTTTAGAATGTTAATATATATTTTAATCAAATACAGAGCTTAGTAACAGGAGGTTGAGTCTCATGGTCTTAGGCTTTCTAGCTGTAATGACAGTCTCCCAGAGAGTCAAGGAACATTTGAGTCAGGCCAGCCTTGTCCACTTCCAGGTGCAGTGGACCTGTGACATTGGGGGTGGAGAAGAAGGCAGTAAAAAGCTATGACTCAAAGTCCCCCAGTACAGAGGTGCCTACGCTGAGCTTCCATCACTGCCTCCAAATCAAGTCTCCCCAGATCAGTGCCCCTGCAGGATCCAAGGGTTGGCAGAGGGGGAACTGGAATGAACTCCACCCCTTCCAAGTGCTCCTGATGGCAGACTCGGGGTGTTCCCCAAAAGCTCGGTGGGGCTGGGTGTGGAAGTGGGTCACATGAGAGCTTCAAAATGGTCTGCTTTGGGTTCTGGTATTAAAGCTTCTGGGATTTTAACTCAGAGCCCTGAAGTTGTGAGTTTTGTCTCCCATTCGCTTTAGATCAGTGGATGCCAACCCTGACAAATGATGGAATCACTTGGGGAGATTTTAAGACATACCAATGTCCAGGCTCGTGCTTCACTCCCAGAGATTTCTATATAACTGGTCTCGTTGGGCCTCAAACAGTCCAGGTGATTCTAATATGCACCAAGGGTTGAGAATTACCGCTTTGGAAAGGTTTCAAGGGGAGATTTCATCAATTCTCCCATGTTTTTGAGCCCTATATGCTCCTATCTATAAAGCAGATCCTCTCTTTAAAAAGCATATTAATAGATACATATATACGAATACACACACACACACACACACACACACATTTGGAAACTAACCTCTTTTTGTTCTGCTTTCTTCCTGGAAGCTCATTTATAGCTCTATTTTTTTTTTCTCTGTAAGCCCCCTGCAATTTCTTCCTTAAGACTGAGCTTTAATATTTGCTCTGTGTTGGCCCTGAAGACGTACAGAATTACTTCATGGGTTTCTGCCTTTCCTTTCTGGTTTAGGCTCTGAGATTGGTTTGCTTGTTTTCATAGAGGCAATGACATCATTTGTTTTTATTTCTATTTTTGAAGGTGAAGATAATTTGCTCCTAATACCAAGCAGATGCACATGGCTAATCACTTGAAAGGGAGCCCAACAGAAGAGAAATGTGCTGGAGGGAAGTGCCAGGAGAGCCCATGGGGACATACACGATATGGCAGACCTGAACTTCAGGGAGCTCAATGCTGTCATTACGCCCGGTGAGTTAGCTGAAAGCTGTGAGGCCAACTGTTCATTTTAGTTAATGCTCACTGACTTCAAAACCCTCTTCCCAAAAGGGTAGTGCAGGCTCAGCTACCATTTTGAGCCCTCTGGGTCAGGCTTGAGGTCTGCGGTTCTCAAACTTTCCTGCACGTGAGAAGCGCTTGGTGAGTTTTAAAAATTTCCAGTGCTTGAGTAACACCAGAGACCATTAACATCACGCTCTCTGGGGGTGGAAACAAACATGAGTGTTTTTCAGTGCTCCCCAGGTGATCCTACTGTGCCGCTATGTTGAAAAACCAGTGCTCTACCTAGAGTGGCTAGTGGTTCCCAGACTTGGCTGCACCTAGGATCACCGGGAGGGCTTCAAGACCATCAATGACTGTGTCTCTATGGTCTGGAGTTTGGAACTTTTAAGATTCCTAAATGATTCTCATACGCAGACAAATTTTGGGACCACCGATTTATACCAGCATGTCTCTAACTTTAATGGGTATATGGATCACCTGGACATCTTGTTATGATGCAGAGTCTGATTTCAACTCCCAGGGGACAGGTGGCATGTGGCATGCCGCCCACCATTTGAGGCCTTGAGGCACTAGAAATCACCGTGGAGGGTTGCCTGTTTCTGGACCTTTTCAGTGCAGGAATCACTCATAGATAGCTGACTACCTTTCAAAGGGAAAGATTGATTTACAAGTATTATTGTCTTAGATATTTTTAATTTTCTTTTTATTTAATTCCATTCATAAGGAGCTATGTGCTATATATATTTATCTTTTCCAAGCTAAACAATAAAATCAGTTGTATTTTAAAATTGTGTTAAACGTTCACAATATTCTTGGAAATTTGGGGGGCAATTTGGAGATGTCCCAAAATGAGAATTGGAAATCATTGTTTTACAATAGATCAGGAGTGTGTTGCTTATGGATATTTACATGTGTTTTATCTAAATAGGTTGTTACTGCTATTTTACATGTAAAGGAATTCAAATATCTATTGCTATGCAACAAAGATCACCAGAATTTAGTGGCTTAAACAATAATTTATTATCGTTCCTGGTTCTATTGGTTGACTGGGCATAGCTGGGCTTTGCTTGAGGTCTCTCACATGAGTTGCTATCCTAACTTTTTAAAACGAAGTTAATGAATTAATTGAAGTCATTATCAACTCCAGAAGCCTTGAAAGAAATGCGATTTTTCCAGTCTAATCATGTGTTATTGCTTTTATATGCCTCAAGTCTTTGCTTATGAATTAATTGTTCACAGGTTCTTCTTGCAGCTGCTTCAAATAATTCTGGGGTCCCCTGTCTTTGCAGGTAATTTTGGGGTGGCCCAGAACTGCACTGTCAACAGCTCTGTGAAGGACTCGTCAAGCTTCTCACTGTGCTAAGAAGCCCATCAGCTGGTGCTCCATTTCTCCGGTGCTGGCAGCAAAAACCCTCCTGCTTGTGGAGTCTCAGTGGGTCAGGATATAATGTGGATGGGAGGGGAAGAAAAGGATGAGAAGCTTCCTGCCAGGTAAGCAGGTATTTACAGTGCTTTCCCTTTCCCTTCCTCCACATGAATGTAAACGTAACTGCTTTTCTGATGGTTTAACAAATTATCTTTCATTATGGAGCTGTGATATTTGGTGATTGGCGTTAGGGTGGGGGTGGGAAGGGTAAAGGACTATGGTTTAAAGTGATAAGATCAGATGGCTTTGAATCATTGAGAATGTGTATTCTTTCAAAAAACACTGACTTACTCTGTAAGAAAAAAAATTTAATATAGCAATTCTCTTGCATATCATTCAGCTATAGGGATCAAATTGTGCTTGCTTTAATTACTTCTTATTGATCCTAGTACATACCGCCTTCATTTCTCTCGCTAATTGGATATTTAGATGAAGCCTCAGGTTGGAACAGATTTCTTAGGGCATGATGACTGTGAGCTTTTGTTCTGCATATTGCAGTGTCTGAGAGGCCAAAGGGAGCTGATAATTGTAACTGTCTTCACAGTCATGCTGTTAGGTGCCTAAGAAATGCTGTCTCCCACTTGGTTAGATCTTTTTTTCTGATAGGTTTGCTGATGCAGAACAAGCAACGGCTGTAAAAAAGCCTAGCCAAAAACACAGCTGCAGGGATGTGAGTGAATTCTGCCAGGATGCCACCAACAAATGGCACAGACATGCGCTTTCATGGTATGGTCCCTCTGCGTGAAACGTTTGATGGAGTAGGAAAAATGGCGGGGTATGTTTTAGAATGTATTTGGAAAATGGTGCATTAGTTATAACATTTAGAAGACACTGTTCAAGTAAAAATATTTTAGCTCCAACCAAATTAATTGCATACTCTATCACTTGATGATAGGTATTTTCAACGTGATCTTGACTCAAGGATGAAATGACCATCATTGCATTATTCAGACATACATGGTTTTTGTACATGCACATTGTCATTTTTATTTTTTAAAGTTAGAAGCAACACTCTTATACCATGTTTCAAACAGATGGGCCTTGGGATGTTCCAAAGGCATTTTTCTGAACTTCCAGGTTGGCTCCTACGTGGGCACCAACTGGGGTGGGTTGACTTGTTTTTAATAATAACTGCAACAGAAAGCAGGGAGAGTTTTTTAAGTGAGATGATGATATCTCAATGTTCATTTCTGCATTTACTGAACTAGATGACTAGACTAATCTTCATTATTTCTGTGAAGGTATTCATTCTGTTCTTTGATTTCGATAAAGCCATGACACTTTTTTTGTTACTATGTACCATACATTCTTTGGATGTGCTGTAGATCCATCAAATCCTGGGCACCCAGAGTTTGGCAGAAACCAGAGTAGAGTAGCTACTTCTGAAGCATTCATCTGCTTTGGATGTCTTTTGAATCACCACTTTCTGTGAACTATTCCTATGCTATTTTTTTTTAAGTAGGGAGAGAAGGGAGGAAGAGTGGAGCAATTTCACTAATGAATGATAAAAGAACTTCAGTGTTACTGATACATTGCATATTGGTGGGAGGAGAGCCCACACATGCACGTACCTGCACACACGTGCACACCTCTGCTGGAAGGAAAAGCGTTGACTTTGTCTCCTTTGGTTCACTATAGCTTTGCTCTGTGCAGGGAAATCCTTCCAAAATTGACAAGGAAGCTACGTTTCTATAGTGCCACAAATTGTTTGTTGTCACAAATTATAGCCTATGAGGAACTGGAACTTAAGGAATGTTCACATGCTTTGGACTCCCTAGTCCCTAAACCCAACTCAGCCTCCAGAAGCTCACATTCCCACCAGGGGACAAAGGACAGAAGTGCAACTGACCCAGAGAGGTGCAAAGTACTTTCCCATTCTATTGTATTTACTTATTTTGCTTGTCTCTCTACTCATTGTAGATTGTAAACTCACAATTGTATTTTGCCTATTTTATTCACTGCTCTGTCACCTGCACCCAGGACAGCCTCTGGCACATAGTAAGCCCTCAATATATGTTTGTTGAATTGAATGAATGCCCAGCATTTACTCAGCAATCCCAAAGAGGTTCCCCCACGTAAGCTATAATATCACAGACTTGCAGGTGGTCCCAGATTTCATAAGGGACTTATCCAACTATGATATCAGTTTTAGATAAAGGCTTCCAAGTAAAATTGTTATAAAATTAATATATAAAACCTCCCTTTAAACTCATGTATTATCATTTAAGTGCCTGGGTTAAAATCATTACAGCTTTTTGGTCTGTGACATCTCTAGGCCCACTGGGATCTCAGTTTTAGTCAATACTGCGATAAAACACACAGCTTACAGAGCTTAGTGCTGCAGAGCAGGGACAATTCCTAATGTGGAAGCAAAGCCCAGCTTCTCTGTATCATTTTTCTCCCTTACAAAGTCACACAAACAGGAAAGGGAGGCATTGCAGGATGGGAAAAGTTGAGCAGAAAAGAGATAACCTAGTAAGCCAGAGGCTGCTGTCCTTATTAGGGCCTGTTTATAAGGCTGGTCCTTGGTTGGCATCTGGGAACTTGGCACTGGACCCCCTCCCTAACTTATAAAAAGGGCTCACTTTGCCTAGACTGTGCAAAAGATGTGAATTACGCTGGAAACCTGCTTTCCGTCTTTGAGTTTGGAATTACGATTGTTGTTGGCCAGAGGGTGCCTACGTGACCAGCCACTAATAAAACCCGTGGGTGCTGAGTCTCTGCCCAGGGCAGAAACATTGTGCACACTTATTTTGTTATTTTTTTGTGCTGGAGAAAGGAGCATTCATGGAGGGAGGGCATCGAAGGCCTGTGTGTGGATTCTGCCAGACTTCGCTGTGTTTCTCTTGTTGATCCTGTCACATATCCTTTCACTATACTAAGCCTTAGCCACAAATACCCGAATGTGTGCATGGTGTTGGGAATTCCCAAAACATAAACAGTAGCCAGCACTAGGGCTTCTCAGAGCTGGCAGAGGTGTGTCTGATGACTGAGTCAGTGTGACTCAGGGCCCAGGATGGGTGCTGAGGAACCACAGAGAGGGAGCTGGGATGAGCCTCTCTCAGGGAGCTGGAACCTTTGTTCCAGTCTCAGGGCGGGTGTTCTCCCTGATGGGCTGGCCCAGGGGTCAGCAAACTGCTACTCGAGAGCCATACGTGGCTCTTTGGGTATGTACATGTGTCTCTGAAGTGAAATTGAAAATGACAATAAAACTATCATAGTTTCATTTATAAAATTTTTAAAGGATATTATTCACATAATGGTGATTTCATTTGTTTTATGGCTCTCAAATAATTTTTAAATTTTTGTGAGGGACATGATTGACTCTTCCACCTCAAAAGTTTGCTGATCCCTGGTCTGGCGAAACCCACGTGGAGGACTCACTTGCCTACCCATAGGGCCTATCACACTAAAAGTGGGCTGAGCATCATCCTTTGTTGCTATCTCCAAGAGAAGGGAAGGGTAAGAGCAAGCATTTGCCTCAGTGTCTAGACATCAGGCCAGAGCTGTCTAAGCCCCCACTTGGGCTTTCTCAGGGTAAGACAGCTCACAAGCAGTTCTTGTTCTTCAGGCTCTGGGAGGAAAGCGACAATGACTCAGCTTTAACTCTCCCATTTCATCAAAAGGTCTCCACTAGCACTGCAGCTCAAAAATGCCCTAGCTCTTGACTCTCATGGAAGGGAATCATCTAGAAAGGAATGTGGGGAGCCAATCTCTGTCTCCTTCATCTTGTGTTTTTTGTTTTTTTTTTGTATGTGGTACTGTGAGGGTGAATATTGTGCAGGGCTGCCTATGAAGAGGACAGTTAAGCTCTCTCTCTACAGACCCATAATCCCTCATATTTTCTCCTGCCTTCAGTGGGCATAAACCAATATCAAGGTCACCTTGAGTGCTGTCATCCCACTAAGGAGAGTTTGTCTTCCCCAACCACTGCTGTTGGTCTGACACATCCATCAGGGGTGTTAAAAGATAAACTGAGGTATATTACATTTTTTAAGAGTTTGAGCAAAACTGGATTTAAATTGGGCAACATCCAATTAGCAGATAGAAAGGAGCTCCTAGGAGCTGTGCAAAATGAAAGACTTTGATAGGCAGAAGGGAGAAGAACAATGAAGTCATGCTAGGCAAAAAACTGGGTTGGTTATTGCAAAGTTACTTTCCTTTAGGGGATGGCAGGGGTCTATCAGGCAGATGACCTAATCAGTGTGCTGATCGGGTGATTCCTGATTGACTAGCTTAGAGTCCATTTCTGGGAGAGCTGAAACTATTGGGTTGTTGGAAAAGTCACGACGCATGTTTGCGACAGATGGCACTAGTTCATTTTTGGAATTACTAGAGTCATTCGCATCAATGTTATTGCTATGTCCTTTGACAGCTGACAGCTCTAGCTTCATTCTAAAAGAAAATTGAGCGATTTGGTTGAGTTTTGGAGATTTTATAACAAGTTGAAGATGGAAGACCAAACTGTGCATTTTTGCCATATTTTACTGTTTTATTTCCATAAAAGGAAGAATGTGTGTCAAGCTTGTGAAAAGTTGCATAAAGTTTATGGTGACAATGCTCTACAAGAATGTCAGTGCCAACAATGGTTCATGAAATTTCATGCTGGTGAGGCCCACCAAGGTTGATGATGACAAAATAAAGGCATTGATCGAGTCAAACCCACATTACACAACACGAGAGATTGCAGAAACATTGAACATCCATCATTCAAGTGTTCACAACCACCTGAAGAAGCTGGGATATGTAAGCAATCTCAATATTTGGGTTCTGCATGAACTCAAGATGTTCATTTGATGGCGCATATAAACATCAATATGCTCATTAAATGTGAGGAAAACGATCCTTTTCTAAAGAAACTGATAACTGGTGATGAGAAGTGGATTGTTTACAACAATGTGGTGCGCGAACGGTCTTGGTCCCGACGTGATGATTCACCTCAAACGACATAGAAAGCAGACATTCATTAGAGGAAGGTTATGCCCTCAGTGTGGTGGTATTTTAAAGGTGTGTCTTTTTCAAGCTCCTACCAAGGAACCAAACAATCAATTCGAATGTGTACTGTCGACAATTGGACAGTTTGAATGAATCCATCATCCAGAAACGTCCAGAGCTTGTTAATTGTAAAGGAGTTGTGTTCCATTGTGACAATGCGAGACCGCATACAAGTTTATCACCTGTCAAAATTATTGGAGCTTGGATGGGATGTGTTGTCACACCCACCATACTCGCCTGACCTTGCGCCATCAGACTTCCACTTGTTTTGTTCTCTTCAAAACTTGCGTGGTGTAACATTCAATTCAGATGAGGCTATAAATCAGCACCTGTTCAGTTTTTTTGCAAATAAAGACAGGTCTTTCTATGAACAAGGAATTATGAAGCTCATTGAAAGATGGCAAAAGGTTATGGAACATAACGGGCAATATATCATTAATTGATCTTTGTTCTTTATATAAATAAATGACCTTTGAAAAACAGACAAAATACATCATGACTTTTCTGACAACCCAATATAATGAAGTCTTGGTTTGGTGATATGGGGCTTAGCATAAGTGACTCCATTTGGGGTCTATTATCTGAGGATATTATTAATGGCCCTCACTCATATCTTGCCTCTAGAAAATTCTGAAATGTATCAAGACAGGATAATAACTAAATTTTATCCCAAGATCACAACAGAAACCGCCTCTTCTATCTCCTATCAGCAGTGTTCAAATAAATTCATCAGAGTTAACATGGTGTATCTTATGGGATAATCCAAGTAATACAGAGCCAGCAATAGAAAATTCTACACATTTCTAAGTACTGCTTTTGCTACATCCTACAAATTTAGATGTGTGGTATTTTTGTTATTGGTTAATTCTAAATGTTTTATAATTTACATTATAATTTCTTCTGTGACCTAAGAGTTATTTAGAGGAATGTTTATTTCCAAATACTTTAGGCTTTTCTAATTATCTTTTTTAGATTGATTTAATTTAATTTAATTGCATTGTGATTAGAGAAAATGATGTGTATGATTCAGTCCTTTGAAAAGTTGCTGAGACTTGCTTTACGGCTCAGCATATGGTCCATTACTGTAAAAGTTCTGTGAGATTTTTTTCAAATATTGTGAATTCTCTTGTTGTTGGGTGCAGAATTCTCTATATGTCCATTAGATAAAACATGTTAATTGTGTTTCAATCTTACAGAGTCTATTTTGTGTTTCCTTAAATTATCAATTACTAACAGAAATGTTAAATTTTTCTCAGTATAGTGTTGGACTTATCTATTTCTCCTTGCTGTTCAATATTATTTAGATGCATGTAAGTTTAGAATTATTTTAGTTGCTCGGTGATTTGAATTTTTTTTCAGTATTATTTCTAGTAATGTTTTTGCTTGAATTTTTTTTTGGTCTAATATTAACATTTATTTATTCCAGCTTTCTTTTGTTAACATTCCATCCATATTTTCTCCATCTTGTTATTGTCAACTTTTCTGCATCCTTATATATCTTGAATAAAGTGTAATAATGGAGAAAATAAAATGGAATAAACATCGCTAAGAGAGTCACTTAACATGGAGTCAGGAGGCTATTAAGGAAGTGGGGCCCATGCAGCCTCTGCACATCTTGGGCCTGGGTTCCTGGAACTGCTATTAAGTTGCCAAACCTGTTGCTAAACTCAGCTCAAAACATCCTGGAGCCATAAACAACCTGAAACAAGGGCTCTGTGGACACGTGGACTTTACTTTCTTCCTTGTAGCTTTCACCTCCCTCATTTGCATATTGGACTAACCGATAGCTGTTAACCTAGCCAAGAATCCTTCATTTGCATGAAAGAATTACATTTTGTGGGTTTTGCCTTTATAAACCCTGCCTTTCTTTGTTCTCCCCTGAGCGCAGTGTGGTTGCTACCTGAATGTGCCTCTGGGATGCAGTCCTTTTGCAAATAAATGCTTCTTGTTCTTTATTACTGTGTGAACTTCTTCATTGGTTAACAAGTATATAACTGGATTTTGTCTTTTAAAAATGCCTTCTGATTACACCAAAAGCAGTAGTAATTTTTATTAATGGTAAAATGGGTTTGGTCAAAATTTAAAACTTTTGCCCTTCAAAAGAGAAATTAGAAACATGAAAAGACAAGTCACAGACTGGGAAAAACATTTACCTTATAAAGAACTTACAAGAACTATATAAAGAACTCTTACAACTGAACAATAAGACAACCTAATTAAAATAATTGGCAAAAATAGGAAAGAATTAGTCATTATGGAAAAGTCAATTAAAACCACAATGAGATACCATTACACATTCATTAAACTGGCTAAAATAAAAAAGATTGACAATTCCAAGGGTTGGTGGGGATAAAGAGAAACCAGAACCCTCAGACATTGCTGGTAGAAATGTGACTTGATAAAGCTACTTTGAAAAACAGTTTTTTGTAAACTAAAACATGTACTTACCAAGTGACCCAGCATTCCTACTCCTAGGTAACTACTCAGGAGAAATGGAAACCCTCATGCCCATAGAAAGACATGTATGTGAATGTTCATAGAACCAGTATTTATAATAGCCCCAAATTGTAAACAATCCAACTGTTTATTAACTAATGAATAGGTAAACAAATGTGGTACATCCCTGCAATGGAACGCTACCCAGCAATTAAAAGGAATAAAGTACTGATAAATACGCAGAAAATCTTTAAACTATTATGCTAAGTGAAAGGGTCAGATACATAAGACGACGTATTGTATGATTCCATTTACTATATCAAATATCTGGAAAAGACAAAATTGTAGACATAGAAAGCCGATCATTACTTGCTGTGGGCTGGAGGTGGGAGTGGGGATTGACTGCAAGCAGTCATGATGAATTTTTTTGGAGTGATAGAAGTATTCCAAAACTGGATTGTGGTGATGTTTGCACAAATCTATAAATTTATTAAAACTCATTGAACTATATACTTAAAATAGATTAATGGTATGTAAAGTAGATGATAAGAAAGCTATGAAACTTTTTAAAAAATGAGTTCATAGTCTTTGTCGTCTTTAACTGAAACATTTAGTCCATTTACTCTCTTTGTAATTATAGATATATTTGAATTTTTTCTGTCATTTTATATCTGTTCTGCCTTTTCTATATATTCTTTCCCCCCTCCTTTCTTACCTTCCTATGGATTATTTTTTTCCTAATTCCATATTTCTCCCTCTATAAGCCTTCTTTTTTTGTAATGGTTACCCTAGAAATGTCAAAATGCATACTTACAAATAAAAATCTAGAGTTAATAGCTTTGCCCTTTTCTCAAACAACATAAGGAATTTAGAAGACATTAACTATAATAACTCCATATATACACACACACACACACACACACACACACACACACACTCATATATACTTCTAACATTGCGATTTTTAACCAGATAAGACATTTTTATTTTATATAGTCAATACTTATTTAATTATAGGTATATATACTTTTGGCTGTCATTCTTTATTACATCTCAGACTCTGTATCCATGATGTAGTTCTCAAAAAAATTTTTTGTAATGAAAGGTGACATATTTTAGTGGTTAAGAGCATGGCTTCTGGAGTCAAAGTGCTTTATTTTTCAGACTTTTTATTTCTGCATTATAAATAGAGAAGCTGAAGCAGAAGGATACCCAGTAACATGCGCAGGGTCGCGTCTAATAAGTGGCAGAGGCAAGATTTGAACCTACTAAGCCCTTATATTTAAACCCAATAGCATCTCCTCCACTGTGGGGAGCTTCTAATAACACATGGCCTAAGAAATCTGTTGGTGGCACTACAGGTCAGAGCCCGTCTCCACTGTCAGTAAATATATGTACAGGTTCAAATTCCTTTTATGTCTTGAAGTTCCTCCAGTTCATAAAACACCTCTGAAAAGATTATAAGATTATATATGACTCGAATTTCAGCCATATGGATACTTATAAAGTCAATTTCTCTGTGTTTCTTGCATATTTGAGGCCTGACAAGTTTGTAAACTTGTTGCAACTATGTTGCAAACCTTTTCTGATATCAGAGGTATTATTATTCATTATGAATTTGTACCAACTGGACAAACAGTTAACCAAGTTTACTATTTGGAAGTGCTGAAAAGACTGCATGAAAAAGTTAGACAACCAGAACTTTTTGCCAACAGTTCATGGCTTTTGCATCATGACAATGCACCAGCTCACACGGCACTGTCTGGGAGGGAGTTTTTAGCCAGTAAACAAATAACTGTATTGGAACACCCTCCCTGCTCATCTGGTCTGGCCCCCAGTGACTTTTTTCTTTATCTGAAGATAAAGGAAATATTGAAAGGAAGATATTTTGATGACATTCAGGACATCATGGGGTAATACAACAAGAGCTCTGATGGCCATTTCAGAAAGAGTTCCAAAATTGCTTTGAAGGGTGGACTAAGCACTGGCATTGGTGCATAGCTTCCCAAGGGGAGTACTTTGAAGGTGACCATAGTGATATTCAGCAATGAGGTATGTAGCACTTTTTCTAGGATGAATCTGTGAACTTAATTGTCTGACCTCTTATATTATCTTGTTATAGCTAATTGGAACAGTCTTGTAAAGTTACAGAACAAGACACCTTCCATGTATATCCAGTTCTGTGTCTGGACTGTCAACACCATGTTGCATTTATACCTGGGCAGACCAAGAGCAGACCTTTGCTCTGTAAAGCAAATCATTGAATTTCCCCAAATATAGCCATTCAGATGTTGGTAAGCCTCAAGAGAGATTGTATGATGAAATTGTTCATTGCTAGATGGATTTTGAAACCATCTCTGGTGAAGAGGGTCCTTTCAAAAGTGCGGTTAACAAAGAACAGTCCTCTAGGTCTTCCAGGTTTTCTACTAGCTCTATGAATCTTTCTACTGTGTCACAAGAGAGCATCCTGGAGGCATTGGCTCTGAACTTCTCCTGTAGGTCCTTCTGGCTCAGTGGCTTCCTCCAGTGACCGTAGAAGGTATCGGAGCGCTCAGTGAAGGTGACACCATCCTTGAGGGTGACACTTATCTCACAGTATAGCGTGTTGAAACTTGGCAGGTTATCCTGAGGATGCTGCAGCTCCACCTTACTGAGCAACTCTCTCACCTGTGGCCTGTTGATCTGGCTTTTGTGGAATGATGGGACAATGACGCCACCATCGAGCAGCGTGGCACAGGCCACATACTGGAAGGAGTGACGGGCTTCGTGCTCCGAGCCTGGGAAGGGCCTGTTGACATACTGGACATCTGGGATTCTGAGTACAATTCTTTCAATGCGATCGATGGGAAGCAGGGCCCTGTCTGTTACAACGTGTTTTCTCACAGATGCAGCTGCATCTGCCACCCAGTGGGTGGCCAGATGTGCGGGGAAACGCTTAAAGGCCACATCCTGCTGGTCCAGCAGCCACGTGTAGGCGTCTAGGCTGGGAAGGACTTTGGGGGAGTAGTTGGCATAGAAGGCCCCAAACCCTGCCTGGATGTCCAAGACCTGCTTGTTTCCTTGGAGACCCAGCATTGCCAGAAACACAGCTTCCATCCCGTGCCTGGCAGCGTTGCCGATGTGGAGAGGCTTGGTCTGAGTGGCGGCATTTGCCAAGGGTGCTCCTGCGTGAGAAACCGCGATAGCCAGGGCCTCTTGGCACTTTGTCGCGCTGAGCCCTAAAATCTTGGATGCAGCAGCAGCACTACCCAAAGTTCCCACCACCGAGGGGGGATGGAACCTGAAAAGCAATGAAAGCAAAGAGTTGGAGATTTACAAACCTCAGCCACCAGGAGACAGTAGAGCATAGTGGTCAGGAGGTTAGATAAGGGAGCCAGACTGCCTGGGTTCAAACCTTAGCTCTTCCACTATTAGCTGTGTGATCTTTGCAAAGGCATTCAACTTCTCTGTACCTGTTTTCTCTTACATAAAGTGGCGATAATAATAGTATCTACCTCATAGGGTTTTGTGAGTTTTGAATGAATTCACAGGCTTACATCAGTGCCTGGAACATAGTAAATTCTATATAAATGTTACTGTTACAATGATTGGTGAAAGGTAAAAGTTGTTGATTGCTGAAAGCCGATTTAAGTAACTATAAAAATTGAGGGCCTTGTAGAAACTGTGAAAGTTCACTCAGTATTCCAATGTACTCCTCTCCTAGCAGGCTGTACCAAGTGGCAAAAATAAATATTAGATTGAACCATATAATATAGCCAGTATTTGACCATTTTTGATCTGTAGGTTGAACAGCCAGGTTTAGGATATTCTGAATGTTCCCATGAGTCTGAAGGACCCTAACAAATATCAAATTAGATTCCACTTTGATGGGATCAGGAATATTCAGAGTACCCACGGATGCCAGAATGACTTACGTCACCCCGGGATAAGAGGCCCCAATTTATTTTGTGGTCCTGGTTGCTTGGTTGGCTCTTTAAACCCAAAGGAGATTTTTTCATTAGCACTTCTGAAGTCACGCCTTTGTATATGGATATACGGTTTGATATGTGACTGGTGAATGGACTTATCTGCTAGCACTAATATTAGCATCTTCAACTGGGCAACCTTTATATCAGAAAGCTCTATAGAGATAACAATTGATAGATGAAGGGGAATATGATGGTCTCCCCATGGGGCAAATTTTTCCATACCTTTTTGGTATGTCATTGGCTTCCTTGGAGAAATGCATTAATCGGCCTTGCACTTCAATTCCAACATTGAAAGCCAGCAGTAAGTCAAGGCCAGAAAACTTTGGACTTGGAGGCAGGGCTTCAGATAATGCCATGAGGACAGGAAGGACAGCTCCAGAAGGGTGGGTGGCTGGGTGCCATGTGTCATCAAAATCCATTGAGTGAATCTATGTAAACAGACACAAACAACAACCAAAACCCAAAATAGATTTCCGTTAATGCAATGGCTTTTGGAACAGTAAGGGTTTAGTTTAGTAATAACCTGGCTTGATGAGAGGTTTTTAGACCATATTCCCTGAAAATAAAACCTATGAACTGGCTGTTATTCTTAATCATGTGTCTGGGCTCTGGACATGCTGTTCTCTGCCCAGATTAGGCGGGACCTTGGGGAGCAGCTTGTGAGCCCCAAGGAGCTGAGGTCTTATCCAGGTGGCCAGAGCTCTCTACCAAAGCCCCCCAAAAGATCAATACCCCCCCCGTATAAACAAAGCTGTGGAATTAGGGGGCTGCTCCTTTCTCCCTCCCATTTTCCTTCCCCACCCTTCAAACTCCCACCACAACTCTAATGTCAATTGTTCCACATCAGGCCATACATGGGTGCCAAAAAAATATATACATATTTTAAGAGATGGTCAACGTTGCTCAAGCAGTAGTTCGCCATAATCAGAAGTGTCTGGATGCTGATGGTAACCACTTTGAGCACCCCTTGTAATTGCAGAAGTCAAACGTGACTTATATTCATCTTTTGTTATTGGTGTATGTTGAGTATTACAATTCTAATACAGTTTTCCTTTTGGCACCCTCTGTATATTTTTGTACCTTTATATTATGAAATAATTTCAAACTTATGGAGAAGTTGCAAGAACTCTTAGACCCAGATTATATACAAAGCTATATTTTAAAATCATTATTTTATATTATAAGGTTTTATTCCTCTTTATCCCAGACATTTGCTTTTTTCTTATATGAAATAGTAATTACCAGAAGTTCATTTAAAAATAGATTTTTATGTCTATTGGATGTGGCTGGCGCATTTCTCACTGCTACTGGACATTTAATCCTGGATGTATTATTGGGTTTGACTTTCAATATTCTGAGCTACTGTCCCCCAAAGCCATAAAAATATCTCAAATCCCAACACACTCATGTCCGAATTATATCTTGTAGACTGCCCTTGACACACATAAAAAAAGCATAAAAATTATCTGTCAGACAAGAAATGCTGATTTTTGGTTCAGAAAATGTAGACACCATGTGTAGCCATTGTGTCTTTCTGAATTAATATTTGTTGAATGAATGAATGCAAGGCTGGTTACTGGATAGAAAGTGGTACTGGCCACAACAAAAGGAATTGAGAAGAAATTGTGTATGGATATTGGGTTTTATATTTTTTGCTATAAATATTCAGAGTTTAGAGTTGGGATACCTTAGGGGTATTTTTATCTAAAGCCTTCTCTTATTTCCTCTACTTCACAATTTGTTTGGAAAGCATCAATTCACTATTAAACATGAAAACTGAAATTGCTACATAAGAGAGAGAAGGCAGGCCATCTCATCTCTCTGAATTTCAATGATGTCATCAGTAAAATATGGAAATTGGGCAATTTCTGAGATATTTCCTAGCTCAGAAAATTATTATAATTATAGAACAGTTTTTGAAAAGACATGGAAACCTCCTTACCGCCACACCGTTAACGAAAGCAGCATATGTCGGTGGGAGACTGAAGTCTGGCCGTCCCCAAACAGTGCTGTTTGTATTGGAACTGTAGATCTGGAACAAGAGAAGGTCAGTCAGTGATACAGAGTGTGGGCACAGCATGCCAACTCACCGTTTCAAGCATCATGCTTTATCTTTGGACACGTTACATTAATAGCCCTTATTTGAACGCTTTGTACTAAATCGAAGCCATACTCATTGGATTCTCTCTTCCTTGTAGAAGAACATACAACTGTCTCCATAGAGGTGAAGAGAGATGCTGTTGCTGGGTCCCAGACCATGATCCATAAGTGCTCTGGGGAGTGGAGTCTGAATTTACTGTCATTCACTCCGTCTGTGTAAGTACTGGGGAAGGTGGACTAACCATCTACCGAGCACAGAGTGGCTGCTGCGTCTCCTACATACACACCCACCCTCTGCTCAGGGTGCTGGTCCAGCCTTTTCTCCAAATCATCCAGGGTGCTATTGCTTCTAAGACTCAGGTGAAAAGTGCTCTCAGTCATAATAGGATCAACTGTGAGACACTACTAGTGACTTAGTAAAGGATATGGATGCCTATTAAAACTCAGTTAATAGAGCATAAAAAAGCATAAAACAATATACAACAATGCTATACACACCAATTACTATCTCTAAAACGAAGAGCAGAGCAGTGGAGCCATACGGGTACACTCATGGGTACACGCACGAGCAGGGATGTGTGCACACTTGGTTTTATCTCTGTAGTACCCTTTGAGCTTCTTACCTTACTATATTGGCTGGCTTTGTGAAACACTTCTGTGCTGGTTCCCAGAAACCCGACGCCCAGAGTATCCAGAATCATCCTCTTGCTCCTCTGAATAACACGATCTGTCAGGTGTCCCACGTTCAAGCCATGGATCACTTTGGCAAAGCTTTCTGTGACAGACTGTAGAGGGAAGAGTGTTAAACAGTGTATTTGCATCCTTTCTTTATACATGAGAACCTGAGGTACTTTTGTATAAAGAATTTACTCCACTAGAGGGAATCCAGTTGATCACATTAAATTTCTGAAAAAATAATGTGTACTGAGCATGTACTATGTGTAAGAAAAAAGGGATGTGGAAATAAATGCACAGTAGCCAGTTTCTGCCCTCAGTCAAGTTGAGGACACAGACTAGCAAGCAGATGATGACCACAGAGTGTGGTGAGGGCGATGGTGGAAGGGAGCGCAGAGTCAATGAGGGAGGATGGGAGGCCATCTTTCCCATAAAGCTGGTATTCAGACAGCTGGTAACTGCCATGATTAAGTATGTACCAGGTAGTGTGCTGACCTTTAGAAATACAGTATCCATTCGCTACCCACAGGTCTGTAGGTAGGTATTTATTATGAGTCTCACTTTGCAGGTGAGGAGGCCGAGACCTAAGAGTACAAGCAAGAAGTCACTAAGTTACACAGCTTCTAACTGGTGGAGTCTGAATACGCACCCCATGGGTGTACCTCCCAAATTGGTGCATCTAGCCATTAAGCCCTTGTTTCCTAAAGCGTGGTCTCATGAACATGTGCATCAGAAGCACTGCAGGGTTCTTGTTGAAAATGAGACTTTCAGGCCCCATGCCAGACCTCCAGAATTAGACCCTCCCCAGCATTAGAGACTTGGGAAGCATAGCAAAGGTTCGATGTTTTTGTGAAGATGTTTAGGTGATTCTCAGGTGCTCTCATGCTGTCATGTCCAATGTGGCAGCTACTCTCCACATGTGCGTTTGAAACTCAGCTAGTCCAAATGGAGACGCATCGTATGAGTAAAATAAGCACTGGATTTTGAAGACTAGTAGGCAAAAAGCATCTTATTCATAATTGTAACATATTGACTACATACTGTAATGATAATATTTAGGATATATTGGTTAAATAAATATACTATTAAAATTAATTTCATCAGTTTCTCCTTTTTACAATGTGGCCACTAGAAAATTTAAAAGTCCACTTGAGAACCACTGCCCACTCTTTCTGTTGGTGGAGAATACCTAGAGGCATTGACATATGAGCTGGTTATGGAAACTTATGGGAGTCAGCCAGGGGAAGGTGCCAGGCATGAGAAGGTGGGTGAAAGCCAGAGGTAGCAGCGTGGGCCAGGGCTCAGAGGTGTGAGGAGTGCAGTGTGTTCAGCAAACTCCAGGAGCAGAGCAGCATGCGGGGGTAAGAGGAGAGAGGTAGAATGGATGTTCAGGCTAGGACTGAGTGGCGCAAGTTACACACACTAAGGCATGTGGGGAGCCATTGAGCTGTCTTAAGAAGGTACGGCCAGGGTCAGAACTGTGTTTTGCAAAGATGACTGTAGACAATCGTGTAGAGAAGGAATTTGAGCTCGGCAGACAAGGGCAGGTAAGAGATGGCTGCAGTAGCCCAGGCTACGGATGGGTAAATGGCAGTATCATTTGCCAAGAGAGGAGCAGGACGAGGAGCAGATTTTTGGGCAACGGTGATGTGAACTTGGTGAACTTGGTGAATGTGAAGTGCGTGTGGTCATCCTCGTGGAGAAGACCAATCTGCTTCTAACCCACAAACCAGATCATCAAAACCTGTATGATGATTTGTCTGCCATAAGCAGCAGAGTACAGTTCCTTTAAGAAGCAAGTTCTTCAATGCATAGACAGGTATTTGGTTTTTAACATGTCTTACAAGAGAACATCTATTATGTAGTTAAAAACATCCCCTCTTAAGCTGTGTTTCATTAAATGCCTAGCATTTAGTACCCCTTAGTAAATGTCAGGTTGTTTCCCTTCCCTGCTCTCATTATTGTGTCCTTGTACAATTTACTTTGTGTCTCTGAGAATCAGATACCTCATTTTAAAGCATTAGCTGTAGGGCGAGGGGTTATTGGATTAAGGGATGTGGCATGCCTGGGGCGCTCTGATGCTAAGCTCATTGCCCAGGCAGAGATACAAAGATGGAACCAGTGCCCAGCTGAAAGTCCTTCGACGTGGCCGCTGACTAGTCCCATATTTCCAGTCTCTAGAATATCAAGTTAGGAAAACTCTGCCATTTTCAAAAGAATGGTCTCCTTTTTATATCTCTGAAGCTTTGGTAGAGAGGTGAATGAGTCTAGAGTAGGAGAAAGCCAGAGAAAAGGTCTCTTGGAGAGAGAAAGGGTGCTGGCATGTAAGTTGCTGATTAAAATGGAGAATAGCAATAACTTTGATTTTCATGCTGCCAGAAATCTGGGTAAACATATTTAGGGGCAAAGGGAGGGAAGGATGAAAGAAAGCTGGTTTGATGATTGCCAAGTAAAACTTAGTTTCCAGTGCTGGTTGGATCCCTTGTTCTAAGTTAAAATGCCCCTTTTCCACCTCTCTTACAAGCCCCTCAGTTCCCACAGGTGAGGGCATTTGGAGATCGGTTGTTCCTCTTTTTAGTGTTAGATCTAATCTGGGGAGACACGTAGGCCTGGGGAGCATGTGTTGGCAGGGTTCCAACATGGAGCTTGGCAGGTGATCATGGTGTCCAGCCATACGACCCAGTGGAGTTAGTGACTTAACGAAAGTAAGGCTTTCATAAAAGGTGTGGGGAAAATATGGAGGTCCCCCGACAAGTCCTGAACACCACCCTATGTGCCAAAGAACAAACGGGCTCTTTCTGGGCCTTGAGGAAGGGCCCATGGGAAAGTAAACATGCAGCTGCCCGCTGTCTGTAGACTTGTGCCCATCATTCCTAAAAGATTATTTTGGTCTTCTTACTTCCTCCTGGCATTTGCTTCTCTTTTTAGTAAAATACTATGATTGATATATAAATTAAGGCAAAGTATGAAGTCGTTTAGTAAATATTTCATGAGTTGTTGCTATGTGCCTGGCACTGTGCTAAGCTCTCTAGAATACCAAACCGAAGTGCTATCGTTCCTGCCGCAAAAACCTTATCTTCTCCAGGGGACTCTGGACAGTAAACAGATAGAAATCCAACCTGGCAATGCCCTAGTGAACATATACAAAACTAGGATGTTCAAATTCAATGGACTTGTAATGATTCATTTTTTTCCTAATTTTATACAAAACAGAATAATATCTATTATTGGTAAAACACTGATTTTAAAAAAAAGATGCCATTAATTAGATAGCTCAGAGGCTCTGAGAAATGGTAAAATGCCATTTTTGAAGTAAAGCAGGTAGCTCTTCAAAGGAGGAAGCAACTGAGGAAATTGAGAAAGGAAAAGGCAAGCTAGAAAATCAACTTAAATAAGCCACATAAAACATAAGAATACCTTGAGCTTCATGGTCTAAAGAGGAGGTTTGTCTCAGGCGTGAATCTGAAGAGTGATTAATTGGCTGAGTAACTGCCTTTATACCCCTTATTCCTCACCAACCCAGTCTCTTTCGCTTTGTTTCAACCCTAAAATTTCCACCATTTCAACACCTCCCAACTACACTTACTTCAACTTCCTCTGTAATGAGCTATTGAACTCACCAGTAGATGAAGAATTAAATATGTCTAAGGAAGTACAGTAGTGGTGAGCACATGACTTCTCACAGGCATCAGAAAAGTACATGGACAACAAAACTAGGATTATATCTTGTGCCTAGATACCATATGCCAAAATTAGAAAAATATCCTCACGCTTTTATCTAGGTACCACACTTCCAAAAATTCATCCTAAGGAAATCAACATGATGCATGGAAAAATTTAGCAAAAACCAAAAAATAAAATGTATAGCCTTGCTTATAAGATTAAAGGCTGGAAACAATAAAATGTACGCGAATGGTGGATTGGTTAAGTAAAATATGACATGTACAGTATTTTAACAAATTTATTTTTAAAATTAATTTTTTTTCAATTGTAGTTGATCAATATTATATTAGCTTCAGGTGTACAGCATAGTAGTTAGACATTTATATAACTTATGAAGTGATTCCCCCCAATAAGTGTGGTACCCACCTGGCACCATACATAGTTATTACAATATTATTGACTGTATTCCCTATGCTGTACTTTACATCCCCGTGACCATTTCGTTACTTCCAATTTGTGACATGTACAGTATTTAAAGCACGCTTTCAGTATCCCCTTCCACTTCATTCTTGCTGGTCGCCGTTGTCTGGGGACAAATGTGCCAACCAGAAGTTCCTGGTAGCTTGAGATGAGGAACAGAAGGGCATTGGGAGTCAATCACACTTCTCCCAGCTTTTTCCTTCTTTGTTCCTGAATTGCATTTTCCATAGATACAGATCTCTGGTTCTTGGTCCTCTGCCTGGTTTCTAGGATGTGCTGCCTGCCTCCCTCGCTCCCTCCTATTGTTCCAGGCTGCTTCAGCATAGCTCGTCCGAGCCTCCTCGCTTGTGATCAGTCACAGTGGCTTCGCTTGCCTGGGCCTAGCTCTGAGCCTCTAGATAATTGCCATTTACTTTGGGCTGTGTAGTCCTAGCCAATTGCTTTGCACTTATAGTGGGTACAAATACCAGGTTATTTAATATCTGAGCCTCTTTTTCCAGATATAGTGGCAGTACATCCTGAGGAAAGACTGCATTTCAATTTTGGAGGAAATCTCCTTGAACCTTGTTGTTCTCCCCCAATCCTATTCAGAAGGGAGACTTTGGAACAAAGGAACTAAACTGCTCTGTGTTAAAATTCAAAAGGCTATCTTTCTTGTGGGCAGGTGATCTCTCTGGGAGAAGAGGTTAAGTAGTTTTGCCTCTCTTGGTTAGAGCCTATGGAGAAAGAATGCCTAGGTGCTGGATACTGGCCAATAGCTGAGTCAATGAGAACCCCCATGGATTAGGGGGCTGACACCCGGTTACACGAGTAAGCCAGAACCACACACAACGGTACCCAATGTGGGGGGCTACAGGCAGATAGATTTAAGGAGCAGTGAGATCAAATATCTAATTCGAAATTTTTCTTCACAACCTAATCATTCTCTTAGTCATCCTCAGGAAAGTTTGTTACATACAACAATCTGGTGTCAGCCATGCTTTGGGGAGTGAAGGCACTGGTTGCCATTTGTGTATGGAGTGCTGGAGAGAGAAGCTCAGGGTACCAATCACGGGCAGAAGGGACCAGCAGCAGCCTGGGGAATGTAGGCACTCTGCTTATCCTGTACAATTAAAGAAGAGTCAAAGGAAAGGGATGTGATTTACTTACTTGATGGTGTAAGCAAGAGGGACTTGGAAAGATGAGGACGTGGGGACATTTGGATTCTACTCTTAAGCCCACTGCTGTTATAGTGGGTTTCCCAACTGTGGTTCAGATTGGGGGAACCCAGAGGTAGTTTTAGTATTGGCACACATGATGGTTGTGTGCATCAGAGTACCATTTCAGACGATCTTTAGTTTACAACATGGACTCCCAAGCCAGCTTCCAGGGGAAGGGTAGATTTCTGTGTCCAAAGGATAAGATGGGTATTTGAGGATGGGGGGTGGGGGGGCAAAAAAGATATTTTCAGGCCATTTGCATAGACTCTAGCAAGTAAGAACACTCATAGGATTTTGTGATTTATGGCTGGATTGTCTGCATAAACTGGTGTTAAGAGTAATCTCATCCAGTTGAAAGAAAATAGACATGTAGTTTGATGGACATTTAAAATAGAACTATTCTAAGCATTATCCCAATTGGGAGTTCTGGAGTTTTCAGCTTGAATGTCTATACTTAGACATTTAGAGATTTCTAAGACCACTTTTACATGAACAAGAAGAATGGGCTATGCTGACCTCAACCATCTCATGGTGGAAAAGCTTGATAAAGGAATGAGGAACTTTATCAAGCCTGATGATCTTTAATGGAAGTTCCCTCATTCAGCTTCTCCAGGCCTCAGGCTTTGCCCCTATTGAATTCCAAAGAGTTACTTCAATTATTTGCTGTTTACTTTGTACCATGTAAAGACTAAGACCCTCTGTAATTCTAGTCACTTTCTAACTATCCAGGGGTTTAAACAATGAATTGTGTATTGGCTGTACCTCGCCAATTAAAAACAGCTGATGACTTCCTATTTTATTTATTTATTTATTTATTTTGTTAAATTTATTGGGGTGACAATGGTTAGTAAAATTACAAAGATTTCAAGTGTACAGTTCTGTAATACATCATCTATATATCACACTGTGCGTTCACCACCCAGAGTCAGTTCTCCTTCCATCACCATATATCTGACCCCCTTTACCCTTTCCTACCATTCCCCTTTCCCCCTTACCCTCTGGTAACCACTAAATTATTGTCTGTGTCTATGAGTTTTAGCTTCTTTGTTTGTTTGTCCTGTCCCTTTGTTGCTTTCAGCTTTATATCCCACATATCAGTGAAGTGATATGGTTCTTGACTGTTTCTGTTTGACTTATTTTACATAAGACCTGAAACAATAAACTGCATAGAACATAGGTACTAAACTTATGGACCTTGGATTCAAAGAGGATTTTATGAATTTGACCTGAAAGGCAAGGGAAATTAAAGCTAAAATAAATGAATGGAACTATATCAAATTAAACATTTCTGCACTGCTAAAGAAACCATCAACAAACTAAAAAGAGGCAACCAACCGAATGGGATAAGATATTTACAAACAATGCCCCCGATAAGGGGCTAATATCCAAAATACATAAAGAACTCATACAACTCAACAACAAAAACCAAACAATCCAATTAAAAAATGGGCAGAGGACCTGAACAGACACTTCTCCCAAGAAGACATACAAATGGCCAACAGACAGATGAAAAAATGCTCAACTTCACTAGCTATTAGGGAAATGCAAATCAAAACCACAGCGAGATACCACCTGACACCTGTTAGGATGGCTATTATCAGCAAGACAAGTAGTAACAAGCACTGGAGAGGCTGCTATAGGATTCCTGACCCTCAGGAACTGTTGAGATAATAAATGTTTGTTGTTTTAAGTGGAAAGTCTGGAGGGTAACTTACATAGCAATAGAGAATTAACACAAACTCCAAGCCAGTAAGATGACTTATATGGGCCTTTAGGACCTTAGTTATCTCTGCACACTCATTTTGGGCTTAGCATTCCCCCCCCCCCCCCCCCCCCCCCCCCCGCACCTGAGGGGCCAGTGTCTTCATGGTCTTAGGGACCTTTGTACCAGTGATTCCCTCTTACTTCTGCTGTATCCTGTCCACACCACACTCCTTTTTACTCTCCTTACCCCACAACTTTCTTCTCCTCATCTTCCATCTAAGTCAGTAGTTCTTAGCTGGAGATGTGTTTGTCTCCCAAGGGACATTTGGCGAAGTCTTGGAGACATTCACCAAATTGTGACATATAGTGGGTGGGGTCTAGGGATGCCGCTAAACACTCTACAATGTACAGAACACTGCCCCCTCCGCCCCCAGCCAACAAATTGACCCACAGTGTTAATGGTATCGAAGTTGAATACCTGTACACTATGTAAGTGTGCAGGTTACCTCTGAGAGCCCGCCAAGACATCCGAAGTTTAAGTGCCTGCATGTTTCTATGGGGCAAAAGGGTTCCCTCTTTATATCCTTTCTTTTATAGATTGGAAAGTTCTATTTCATGAGTAAACTGATCTACTCTGTTGATCACTACATCCCAGGGTCTCACATAGTGCCCACTAGTAGGTGCTCAATAGATGCTCAATAGATTTTTGTTGAATTAATTAATGCAAACGTGATGCTTTCATTAACTCAATCATACTAACACATAATGAAAGTTAAATCCTCATTTTTTTCCCAGTGGAAATGTGTCAGGAAGATATATATTTTGGTAATGGTTGTGACTTTTATTCTACTATGGATGGCTGGTGTAACAGCAAGTAGAATACAATGAAGAGGTCTCTCTTTATTTTGGCAACAGCTGTTGCAACTATCAGGGATTATTTGTGAATGTGGGCTATCAGAGGAGATCAGGAATATTTGAAAGAACAAGTAGGAAAGGTGAGAATGCAGACTATTTCTATAAAAGAAAAAACACTTAACCTGATCAATTTTGCCCCGAATAGCTGATTTGGGGTATTTGAATTTCAGTTGCTCTTTTCCTGCCTAGTACCTCCTGTGCTACTATTGAGCCAAATCTGATGAATCAATGTATGAACTGTAATAAGTTTCATCTTCTTGAAAGTGTATGTTTTATCGGAGATCAAAATGATAGCAACCAGGATTCGTTACCCTGATCTGTTCTTTATTAGTTCATTTAGGATATTACAACATACCATGAGCACATTTTTGTAAAAGAGGAAATTTTGGGGCAAAGTATATTTAATTCCCTTAAAGCAACAACAGCAACCACAGTAATAACAGTCATCAAAATTTCTCCACTACTTTGTGTCTTTATGATACATTGTGTATCTTCCATTGTTCTGTCTCAATTTCCCCAGCCCCTTGGCAATAAGATAAAACCAGATGTTAACAGGGAAGATGAAAACTTCAGTCAGACATCAAGAAAGAATATGTTAAAACAATATTTAAGAGAATGCCTCACGGAGTCAATGGTTATTTTGTGTGTAGGTGTTCTCTATAGGTTCTTGTATGTGTATAAATGTGTGTGTGTGTGTGTGTGTGTGTGTGTGTGTGCCTTTATTTACCAACTGATTAAACTTTGAATGGAATTTTTTAAGTGCACAGAAGGGATTAGCTTCCTGGATCTATGAAGTGAGGAATTTGAACTATTGAATGAATGTGTATGGCTGTAAAATCATTGCTTAAATACAACTGACTCTACATTTTTTTTATTGTGAAGAGATCTTTCCATTCGTGGAAGCTTGGTGTAGTTATAATTTATTCTCTAAATCACTCTACCTAAAAGAAAAGTATTGTTTGTGGCTTTTCTCATAAGCGTAAAATAGCCCATTTGTGTTTCTTAGTGAACTAGCAAACACAGAGTGATTATCCATCCCCTGGCTCTATTGCCCTGCACCAGATGTTTGCTAAAAGCTGAATAAATTGGATGGATGCCTTATTTGAATGAATCTGGCAGACATTTAAAAAATATGCCATGCAGAAATGGTGCATGCACATTGAGCAGACAGAGTAGAATCTAGGGACTTCTTCCTCTTTTGAAGCTATATTTAAATATAGAACCATCATGAACCTCAAAAGGAATGCAGTTAAGCTTTTCAGCAGCAAAGTTCTAGTTACCGCCTTTTGATATTCCCATTTCATATCAGAGGCTCTTTTTCAGATGATCAAGTCTTTCTTCAGCTCAGGGAATTTTTCTTCTACTATTTTCTTCATTCAGTTCCCTCTCTAGCCTCCTTCTGAACCTATATTAGATAGGCATTATGTCTCTTGCATTTATTTCGCATGTCTCTGTTTGATTCTGGTAATTTCCTTATGTTTACATTTCTGTTCAATGCTCCGATAAAGACTGCATGACTTGGTCTTCCAATCAATAATTTGATCTTCAGTTGTGCCCATTCTGCTATTCAGCACTTTAAAAAAATTTTTTTTTTTTTAATTGGGGAATTGGGAGGGTACAGCGTTGGGGAATCAGGGAAGGAGAACAGACAGGTAAACAAATTGCTGTTTAGTTCTTCAGTCTAGTTGTGGAGAACATCGCTTCACTGGCCCATGTTGGTATGATCATTGCGCTCTTCCCAGGTGAGGCAATCAGTTGCCGGTCTTTGGTCGGCCGCTCACAGCAGCTCTCCCTGGCTGCGGGCCACTCACGCTAGCTGTCAGCCACTCATGTAGCTCACGGCAGCCCACTGCAGCCCCACTGCAGCCTATGCCATCGCCGGCAACTCACAGCAGCCCAGCTCCAGGTCGAGCTGATGTTCTTCATCTTAGCTGTAGAGGGCGCAGCATCACTGGCCCTTAATGTGGGATCCAAACCGCTGCCCTGCTGCTCAGAGCTGGTGCTCCCAAGCGAGCTTTTAACCAACTGAGCCACTCGGCCGGCCCTATTCAGCACTTTTAATGGGTTTCTTATTTTGGCAACCATGTTTTTATTTTATAAGAACCCTTTCTTGTTCTCTGGTTAATATTTTATATAGCAGCTTCTTCTTGTTTTATAAACACTGTAACTAAATCTCCTTGGGAAAAATTACTTCAAAAATGAAATGTTTTTTTCCTGTTTCTTCCAGGATCATTCACAATACTTCATCATCTTGGTACCTCCTTTTCATGCTGTTGGTTTTCTTCTTGTTGTCTCATGATAAATTCCACATCAACCAGACTAGTCACTCGTGTTGGGACATACCCTTGACTGTAGGATCACTCTGTGATGGTTGCTCCTTTGCCCCCTCAACCCTCCAATCTAGAAGGACCACCCCTAGGTTTGGAAACCATGAGGCTGTTGAGAAAGCTCTCAAACTCAGCTCAGGTGAGAGGTATTGGTCAGGGTACAAAAATAGGAGGGCTCATATGATCAGGCGTGCTTGCATGTTACAGTTTTAATGTCACAAAACATCCATAGGCCTTAGGACCTGCAAAGAATTCAGGTTTATTCACTGTCATTTCACTTTGGTAGAATTTTTAATTAAACAGCCCAGATACCACTGGTGGGTGGTATCTAGATTGCTCTCCTTAGATCAGCATCCACTGCTGGTCCAATGAGTCATGGCCAGGGGTCTGGAGTCTTGTGGGACCTGTGTGGTTACTTAGTCTTCCGGGGAGACCATAGGAATGCCACTCATTATTTGGCTTGGTTTCTCATGTATGATGATATTTCCCCAAGAATTGTCATCATCTACTTTTCACATTTTTTCTCCTTTTTCATGTGTTTCTTTTCCATTTAGTTGAACATAGACCATTAAATAGAGTATTTTGCTGATGTCTTAGTGATTTTATCTTTGATTCCGTTCTTTATTTGCTTATTTTCTTCATAGTTGATAAACTAAAGTTCTAAAACTTGCTTTATGAGATTAGAGGGGAGAGAGATTGAGAGAGAGAGGGAGAGAGAGAAAGAGAGACAGAGAGAGAGAGAGAGAAAGAGAGTGATCACAAAGAGACATGAACTGATTCCAAGTCATTGCTGAGGCTGGGCCCCTTGGAAACATCACCTGTGGGCTCACCTCCGCAGGAGACCACATTCACAGGACTGGTTATCTGTTTTATAGGTCTTGATTTTATCAGTGCGCCGAAAGTTGACTAGAGTCCTGGGGACTGACTTTCAATAACCCAAGTTATATGAGAATGAGGAGTTAATCAGAATTTCTATTTATTAATTTACATTGTTCAGAATTTTAGAATTTCTGGTGTCTATAGGAGTCTGCTATTTAGGCCCTTTTCATATCAAGGTGACTGAGAAGGCGATTTAGCAATGCTCACCTGGTTGGTAGCAGAGGAGTGGATGGAGAGCTACCTTACACAGACCATGGAAAAGCCAGATGCTCTCCTTGCCCAATGAAGTCATCCACCTCCATGGTGCCCAGAATGCCTGGGTTCACCAGATTCGCCGCTGGAAGCATTTGGCCAAATTCTTATTTTGCTCGCCATAATTATCTTTTTTTTGTTTACCTTTTAGTCCTTGCTCTATGAAAGCATGATGCTAACTTACAACACAATGCAATCAGACATTCCTGGATTTTAAGTTTGATGCCCCAAACACATCACCCTGGTCTGTCAGTGGGGTCGGTGAGATCTGTACCCTCTAAGTTTCCTACACAATAAAACATAGACTCTGGACATCAGTGGAATGACTGCTAACAGGAAATTGCACTATTGTCATATTTCAATGAGAGAAAACTTCCTGTAAGTTGAAATGCCTATCATGACTCATCCAAAGTATACAGACATTTCCACATCTTAATAGTCCCTCAAAATTTTAGAAAAGTATTTAGAATTAATGTGAACTCCAGTGATGTTAGACGTGGTATTTTCCTGTTACTACTTGGGTTCTACCTTCTGAAAGTAGCCCTCCTCCTTTCCTTCCTCCCTCTATACTCGGTCCACAAAGAACATTATCCCTTTTCTCTGAAGTTTAACATTCATAATAAAATCTAGTTTGCAAAGATTTTTTTTTTTTTTTTTTTTTTTTTTT